>NW_010292100.1:8699-36215 GCF_000700745.2 Antrostomus carolinensis
AACACCAAACTTCTATTTTCATCCTCTAGCCTACAGTGTAAGAAGCTTATGTGATGTTTTTGTAATCATTTTGCCAAGTAGGTCTGCAAAACAAATTGTATGGTAAAATTAAGGTAAGAATTCAGTCTGGATATCTATCAAATGGTGAAGAATGTGTGTTCTATGAATTGGAACTACTTCCCTACTATCTAAGTTAAGCTTTAATTTGTTGTCTTATAATTGGGTAACAAACACCCTTTCTTTCCCTGGTAACTGTTACTACTCTCAGGCTATCTAAAAAGCTAATTACTTGAAATCTAAAATCTTTGAAAATCTTAATTTATGTGTTTTTTATTATTTTCTCTTATCTAAAATGTTAGGAGAAAACAAATGTTGATAACTCAGTCTTTTCAGGAAATTCTTAATTCCTACTGATTAAACTTGCTAAGTCCTAGTAATAAGAGTAAAATCTTACCTGTAGGAACAAATAAAGTGTGTCCTTGCTTCACAACACATTTGTAACATTTGTCAACCTTGTCCCCAAAATATACTTCGCTCTGGGTAACAGATGAACTCCAAGACTCATACAGAGCCAAATTTTCATCAGTAGGCTTGATCAAATAGAATATCTTCTCACCCTATTAAACAAAAATTTTAAATAAATAAATGAATGTGCTACTGGAGGCATACTACAATCTGTGAGTCATTCCAGATAAAGTAACAGATTGATCTAAACAGTAAGTATTCCCTATTTCCACCATGGAAAGATGGGGTTTCCTAGTTCCAGGGCTACACAACTGTAATCCAACAAAAGCTCAGTCAATAGGACACTAACCAGTTGGTGTCTTGTGACGTAAAAGAAGCAAACAAACCCAACAAAACTTTTCATTGGAGTATAAAAAAATTCCAGCTTTTATAAACAACCTATGGATATGTGCACACATGCCAATGACAAAACCACTTCGCCTCTCCTATGATGTATACATAATCAAAGTTTGTGAGAAGAAAAGTTGATTATATCAATAGTTTTCATTCAATACATTTTTCATACTAAAAATCTCACTATATCACCTACCAGCCTACTAAAATGATCAGCCAACCAATTGTACCCTAGAAGTCATCAACAGCACACTAAAACAAAAGCACAAAAATGCAATACTGACATCAGCAATTCATTTCCAAGCTCCTCCCTTGGCTTTTTAGCCACAAAATTTCATACAGGTGATAATTCTAAACAGGTGATAATACCACAGTAGAAAGCTGCACACTGAATAAATTTTGTTTCGCAGAGTTGTAAATCAAGAAGCCTTCATACCCAGAGAACATGGTACCAAACTGATGTTCCTCCAAAATCGATATGAAAATCAGTATAACTGTCCTGGACACCCATCAGGCAATACTTCTGAACAAAAGGCTTAGGGAAGACAGAATCATCTGGCCAGTAATTTTCCACCCATGAAAGCTTTCTGGCAATATCTGGTACTTCCACTAATTCAGACATCCTTTAAGAATAAACAAACAAAAAAGAACCATAAATATAATGAAGAGTAAGCACACCTCTTAAAATGACAGCTTTAATTTCTGTTTTCCTACAAAGTTACTACTTATGAATTAATAAAAATGCTTTATACCGGCATTACATCACAGTAGCTGTCTACATAAAATATGTAGCTTTTTATCTTTCCCACTACAGACACTGTATTTCTAAACATACTGTTCAATTTGGTGAAAACCCACTTGCTATGTTCAAGGAACTGAAGTCAATACTCACTTCGTGTCCGAGAACTCCAGGCTGATCACGTTTAATACTTTTGGTCGATCAGGATTTGTGAAGTATTTAATATAATTATGGAGCTTCATTTTACTGTCTGCTTGTCTTGCTACATCTATTACATCTATCACTTTGTCACCACCTGTGAAAAA
Source organism: Antrostomus carolinensis (assembly GCF_000700745.2). Classification (NCBI taxonomy): domain Eukaryota; kingdom Metazoa; phylum Chordata; class Aves; order Caprimulgiformes; family Caprimulgidae; genus Antrostomus; species Antrostomus carolinensis. Next base: position 10,602 of record NW_010292100.1, read on the forward strand.
CAGGATGACTTATTTAAACTTAACACAAATAAAAATTAAGCTGATTAAGATGTTTTAAGCGAAATCTAATGTTTTTCCTGCCTTTATCAATACATTTCTGCACAGAAACTCTACTACTATCAGCATTCCCTTGGAAGAGAGACAGATCAGTATAAACCAACTTTTTATTAGGTCTAACTTTAATCACTATAACCAACTAAGGACAGAACTGAAAACACTAAAAATAAACCCTCTTTCCTGTGGTTAACCAAAAAAAAAAAAAAAAAGCCATATAGAATGATGTGGCTGCAATTGGAAAGACTAGAATAGAGAAAGTTATCAAGACAGATCTGTTCCTCACTCTTCCTACTAATCATCACCACAGCACTTGAATATTTAACTCAAAGACCACTGAGAATTCTTACAAATAATAAATCCTACTGCTCACAGCTTGCGATTCTTAGCAAACTGTACTAAACTTCTGCCATAATTGCTAAGTTCTTAACATTAAAAACTATGCAGGTACTCCTCCACAAGCCCACCTCCATCCTCCTTATATACATGTATAACTTTTAAGCACAAAGTAATTTCATTGAATAATTATGTCATGAGCCTGCTCCATTTCTGAAGACAACAAGGATTTGTTTACCTATCGCGTATTTTACGGTGAGACATCTGTAGAACTAGACAAGCAAGAAGCAATCTTTACCCAAGAGAAAGGACTAACAACATTATAACAGCAATCATTTTATGTCCATTTAGTTATACAATATTCAAATCTGACAACTATTTTGGAATGCTGGAATGTATCTTGATGTACATTGCAAACAATTACATTAAAATGGCAAGTTAGTATAATCTTGATAAATTCCAGTTGGAATAGTATTTAGTTAGTTTTCTTATAGAAAGGTAAATCTGTGGCATTTCAATTTTTTTCCCTAAACTGGAGAATCTGGCAGGTCAAAATACATGTATGACAATGAGAAGACCAATTTTGTCCCTGAATCCTGAAGAGGCAGTATTCAAAAAGAAAATATTCAGAAGTATCAAAGTGATAATTACACTTTATAAGCAAAACACATTACTGTTTATAATCATAATGGTAATAACATCCCATATACAACATATTTCCTCTACTTTGCTGCCATTATAAAATGCTAATGGACAAAAAACCTACTTCCAGTACACATCATTATATTAGGTTATCACAAGAACACAGACGAGGCCGTATAGAGACTTCACAACTGTATGTTACTGTATGTTACAAGAAATGCAAAGCTGCCATTGGCTCACTCTCTATGTCACTGTACTGCACCCATACATGAGGCTGAAACAATTACAGACTGTCAAGAGGTCTGATAAGAAAGAAATGGTCCTTGGGAAGCTCTAGCTCTCCCATCTCAGGCAGCCAAGGTGGGAAATTTTCCAGGAAGAAAGATTTAATTCAGAAATGCCAATTTACTGAGCCCAAAACATTAAGTTTTGCAATACCCTAACCAATGATTAAACTTTACTGATCATAACAGTGATTCATTCAATTGCCACAGAGAGAGCAATCTTAAGTTACTGTACTTTATTGGTTCATCACAAGATGTAGCAGGAAAAAAACCCAGCATTCCATGTTTAGCTAGTACTAAAATTAACATGTTTGAAAGTTGAAAAGTAAGGCTATACTCATACCATATCTACCACATGCACACACACAAACAAAAAAAACCACACAAAAACTGTGTAGCTTTAATTTTACCCTCTGCTAGTCTTCAATGTAGAATGTATATTTAGCACCCTGGAATTTCTTACAATCATGCAAATCTTTATATTAATTTACAGACAGGATCATTTCTCAGTACTCCAGAATGACTCTTACCTACATAGCGTTCCACATCTAAAACAGAGAAAGTTGGCGGAGGAAGTCTGAGCCCCAGACCATCTAATTTAGGAACCATAATGGGAACATCAAACCCATGTTTCTCCAAGTATCTTTGTGTCAGCTGGCTTCCATGCATTTTCAAAATGACTTCATCAGCACTGGTGGAAAGAAATAATGGAATATTAGCAGAAAAGCATCCTCCAAAGCACTACTGAAAAAAAAAATTATGTCACAGTTTGGGGAAGGACAGATGGGAATGGCTACATCTGAATCCAAAAGAAGTGGACCTAGAACTATTATATTAAGCATTTAGCTAAAAAACAAAGAAAATTACCTAAACCAGCAAGGAAACATTTACTGTCATGCATAACCTGGAACTCAGTCTTTCTATGTGACTGAACACAGCAACTTAAGAGGATGGGGAAAAGGAATTTTCAGAGAAGGCATTAAAACACATTACGTTAACAACAGCAAACTCCTTTGAAGAACTGCAAATCATTATGTTTCAGTGAGACAGCCAATCACAGACAGCTCAGGATGAAAGTACGACCATTTGTCTCCACTTTCCTCTAAAGCATATGAGGATGGATAGGCTACCAGCTCATATAAACCTTCTGTTATTTGGAATGAAACTGAGGACTGTTCCTGGACTAGACGAATAAACAGACAATATTCTGACAGTTCAGGCACAAAAAAGAAAAACCAAAACCAACCACTCTTGCTACTGCCCCCACTCCCCGACAAAACCAAACAAAAACCCAAAAACTCAAAACACCCATACGACCCTGTAGCAGTTCTGACAAACAACATATCCCAGTGCAAAACTAAACAGGGGAAGCTACTGCATGAGAAGGTAAATGCATCCAACTGAAACAGGGATGGGGTGAGGGGGGATTCTGAAGGAGGAAGAAATCATCCTCGACTTTCATTTTCTGAAGCAGGTGAATGTCAGTCGTCTCTCCTAAGACACACTCAGACAACAACATTTCTCTATTTTTTTTTTTTTCACTGAAATGTGTAAGTAACCCTCTGTACCTTGGGAAAGAGCGAGCCCGCAGCTGTTTAACAAAGGTCCGTGTTCCAGCCTGCACTGGTTTGGAGCCATCATCCAACTCCGTGTAGTCATGTCTGTGCCAGTTCCTCCTCTTCTTCACTACAAGTTTCAGAAGGATTAAACTTTGAATTAGTTAAATCAGATGGTTCAGATTAGCAGTCATCCCATTAGTGAGTTAGACATGTCTCAAACACATTACTATGATTAACAAACCTTGTTTATGCAGGTGACACTCTACCTATCTGCAAAAAAAAAAATCTTCAGGACACCTGACAGTAATCTTCCGTACTTCTACAGCTCCTTCTATGGGACAACCTCAGTGCATATTATACACAATGATTTAAGACTCCATATCCAGTGCAGCACAAGTGAACAGCAGCCTGAAAGCTGTGCAAATCCAAAAAGTTATCAACAAAACTAGAAACACAGGGGGGTTTTTTAATACTAAACAGAAGAATCATACCTCTTCAAGATCCCTAGACTCAATTTCATGTATTAACACAGAATTAACAGGACCGAATCCCACTGTGCTATCTCCCCATACGGGCATACCCATATCCAGCCTGATAATATTACTACTATTCACTACCATATGCTGTGCGAAACCAAACCACCTTTCTTCCATCCAGTGCTTATGTCTCCATAGCAGTTTTGGGTATAACCTGTTTCAGGCAGGTGTGATCTTTACTATACAAGCACAATACATATAACGCAAGCATTGCACCCCAAAACAATCAACCTCCAAGTTGTCTGAAACTTTAATGCACTATTAAAACACACTAGTGAAGAACAATGGATAAATTAATGTTCCATTACAATTCTGGGAATCTGAAACTGATTGTCTGGTTTTTCATTTTTCTCAGCCCTTTAAGAAAAGGGAACTGTTAAAAACGCGACTTAGTTGCTGTTGGGCTTTCTCATAAAAACTGTTGTGTTGATCTCCACATGAGAAATGACAGACAGATACACAAATGAGAAGAAAAACCTGTTGTTATAGAATGGTTTGGGTTGGATGGGACCTTTAAAAATCATCTAGTTTAACATGCCCTGTCATGGGCAGGGACATCTTTCACTAGACCTGGTTGCTCAAAGCCTCCTCCAACCTGACCTCAGAACACTTCCAGGGATGTGGCAACCACAAGGAGACACAGAAGAGGGAAAAGCTACTGTTACTTGTCAGCACAAATGGTGTTTTACAGGCGTATACAAAACAGCCTGCGATGCAAACACAACACCCAGCTAAACAACTGTATTAATACAAATTTGGACTTTGGAAGAGCTCATTTTTAAGTTTAACAAAGTCATGATGCATTCAAAATCTAAAAAAGTGCTAACAATACTGAAAACACAGCTAACAGTAACAGGAAACTAAGGATTTAAGAGGGAAAAAAATTAGTTCCTAAAAAAGAGAAGAAAAAAATGCTGCTCCTCTAGAAAAAAAAAGTTATATAGGAATAACTGGCATCTTATAGTTATTACATATAATAGATAATTATTCCTATTGATAAGCTGTTTCCTAGAGACGTGACAAAATGTACCCCTTAGAAGATATTTAAGAGAATAAACTGACATTTATAGCTCTTTGCCAACCTGAAAATCAGTGCTGAAGAGCCTGCTTAATGAGCCAACTATCCAAATACAGTAAAACTTCATAAATGATGAAGCCAGGTTTATTAAGTTATCAAAGATATTTTCTCAGTCATAAATAATAATACAAGAAATTAATGCCTAATACTAATTTGAAACAGAGTAGTTGCTCATAAATTCACTGCTGTTATAACAGCTCATTAAAACTGTAAGATGATACAGCTGCCAAAGAGATTTTATAGCACAGAACCAACTTTTCAAAATCTGTCTTTCAAAAATTTAAAAATTAGAAAGTAAAGTAATACTTTTACTTAGCACTTGGCAATGTACATCATCCTTACATAAGTAAGAGAACACTGAAGAACAGAAAACAGCAATGAAAACTTTCTCCACTTACATATCTCTTAATTCTAGCACTTTTATAACCCCTTAAGACATTACAATAATAGTTGCAAGAAAAATAATTTAACTGAATGGATCCTCATGCTCAAATTAAAACAAAAAAAACTACATAAATTGAAATGCAAATATAACACCCCTCTCCTCCCAATTACTCCAAAACAGCAAAAGGAACTAGTGTTCACCCTTGCTGTTCCTGAAAACCACTGTGACAACACTAAAAATACACACACAAAGTACACTTGACAGTTGCAGGGGGGGCGAGAAAAGGAAGGGAGTGTGCTGGAAGTTTTCATTAAAAGTAAACAGAAAGCTATTTTTAAATTACATTTCTTATGCACTCAAAACAATGGGCCAATAACTGTACCTACATCAGGCAAATGCTATTCCCTGCCTTCTCACACTACCAGTCTGTTTGCCTCAGAGGTCATATGCTGGACTGCAAAGGGCCATCAAGAGGTGGGCATCTGTACAGTGAGGCCCCAAGTCTTGGAAGCAGTCCTCTAGGTTATTGCCAGTGACCAAAAAGGCAAGAGAAATGTTAGCATAGGAAGACAGCAAAATTTTAAGGAGCATAAAGTGAATGACAGAATACCACTTCTGAGGCCTGGTACATCATCTGGTATCATCAGCTCACACCAAACACCAGCACCACTACCACAGTCAAAAAAACCCAAACAAACAAACAAAAAAACCACCCCAAAACCCCCAAAACCCGAAACAATCAACAATAGTGGGAGGGTATTTACAGAATCTGAGAAGGTAAAACCAGATTAAGAAAGTAATGCCTTGACAATCACAGTCCTGTTAACATTTACTGCACCTCATGCTCTCTTAAAGCTCTGGATTCTAGAGTCTGGTGACAGACTGCCAGCATTCGGGCAAATAGAGCATTTTCAGACTCAAAAACTAAGAAAACTTTGAAAATAACAAAATATAATATGAAGACTTGAAACCAAGTAAGCTAAGGAAAGTCTATAGTGTATTGCTATTTTAAAAAATCACTCTTTTTTAGTTATTTATGATTTTAGGATTAATTACGTAGCATTTTACACAAATGGCTGCTTACTAAAGGTCTTGTAAAATTGTTGCTCTTCCAAATCAAGAGGAGGATTTCTTTTTGTTTGAAATAGAAAAAGAAATAGATTAGTTAATTCAATCTTTACATCTAACTATGCAGTAGCTTTCTTTTCAATATTGGAACTTCTACAGAATTAATTTTGTGAGCTACTGAAAGCAATCACCCATTTGGTACCATGAAGTATGTGTTTCTTGAACATAGTAATTTTGTTGCACTAGGTCATTTGATTAGATGGGATTATATATACAACTGTCTGCTGAAATCACAGATATACTTGCCCTCTTAAACAGCTGAATTTTTGTCTCCTTCAAAACTCCTTTAGACAGAGGGATTTTACAATACAAAGCTGTAAACACTTTTTTTTACTTACATACATAGTTTCATGATTGAAGCACACTGGAGCATTGCTGCACTTGAAGTCATGAGACATTACCAGTCTCTCTAAACACTAAAGAAAGTACAGCCCAATTTGATTCTGACAGCTTAGCTAAGAACAATTAATAAAACACTAGATGAAGGCATATTTCAATATATCACCTCTGCTTGGTTTGATAAGTGGCATGTCTGAAGCTTCTGCTAAATCTAGATGATCTACTTACTTCAGGCAATACGAGGTAATAAGGATCATTTTTACCACAGATTCTTGTCTTCCTGAAAGGACTTCAACACAAAAATCACTGTCAAATTGCTGCAGGTGAGACAGAGCTCGCATTTGAGCCAGCAGACTCTGCATTACAGGAAAGTAAGTAATGGGAGAAAATCTAGGGAGCTGGATAAAGCAGTATCCTTTCAGTAGTTACAGGAAGACAAAAACTTCCATCTTTCCACTGCAGATCTCTACAGCAAATTTAGCTACTGAAAGGAGAACCTTGCTGCTCTGCTTCATAGACTCTTCTGGCAAGTCATAAAATTGCATGAGGACCTTGGTGGAAACTTGTCCATAAATCAGAAACCTGAGATTTGGAGCTGTGTAACTCTCGAGGACATAAATAGCAAAACAAACAACCAACCCACCCAGAGGAAGTTCATATTCTCTGATTTTACTGGACTGTTGTGCCATATAGCCTACAATCATCAAGAAAGGTAAGACAGGTAACTCGTATGTTTTCTCAAACTTGCCTTCCTAGGTATTAGAATTTTGATTATTAAAATTAAGAACCTTAAGCCATCTTTTGGATTTTCCTTTTTTTTTTTTTTTAATTATTATTTTCTCATTTTCATTCTCTCACCCTCTGTCAAATTCAGATTGTTTTCTTCTGGCTCTGTGCACTCTGATTTCTCTAATCTATAGCAGTGGCTTATATTTTATTCTATCTGAATCTCCCAATAAAGGAACCTTTCATTGATAGTTTGTTTGTTTTGTGGCTTTTTATCAGCTCAGAGTCAGTCATGTAGTACCTTCTAAATAATCAAACTCATCTTGAATGTTATTCTGAACAGTCTTTTCCAATTGTATATGAAGAGAAAACAGACTAAAAGTGTAAAATAAAATTGGAATAACCCATACTTACTTAGAGAAGGTCCATGGAGAATTGCACAGTTGGGACAATGGTACAGATCAATGTCAACAGCATGGTGCTCCTCTACCCCAACGCAGCTGGAATAATATTTTTTAAATGTTAATGAGAATACATGCAAGTCTGATTATTCAAGCTAAAAAAAATAATTAAATCTTAAGGTTTTACCAGAACATGCTTAGTCTACAAAATCGGAATGACATACCAAATTATCTCAACTACTACATTGCCACATAAATTTTGAGTAATAGTTTATCACTGAACAGAGAATCCCATTAAAAAAAAAATCATAAAAAGGAAACAAGAATCAAGCTTCTTTAAAAATGAGTCCACAATATATACCATTACCCCTCAACCCCCATAAAAGCTTTGATCCTAATTACAGGAAACAGTATATGCAGAACCATTCAAGTAATTCTCCTTATAAAAGTTATTACTTTAAAAAATTCTTAAGTCTACGTGCTGTCAATTTATAGAAGATATCATGGATTTTGGGGGGTTTGGTTTCGTTTGGGTTTTTTTTTTCCCCCAGAAAGCACATCACTGACTCCTACTCCCCAAGACAAATCAAAGAATACTACTTTCATATTCTTCCTGAAATCTTTACACTACTAGTACTAGCTATCAAGTTACATCAGTGACTGCACAAATCACTTTGTAGAAGTGTTTTTGTTCCAAAATAGCAACAAGTATTTCAAAGAGCACTTGAGAGATGTAACATTTTCCCAGTGCACATTTTTTTCCCAGATAAAACATTCAAAGTGGGATTAAAGTTGTAGATCTTTATAACAGTCATGACAAAGCATCTACACTTCTGCATATCTAAATAATACAATTTTAAAGTCAAAAGGAAGTACATTTTCTTAGAAGCTCAAACAGCAGAGGTTTATTGGAGAAGATGTGCTTTTGCACAAAGTTCAAGGAAAAAAAAAAGTAATCCCTACTTGCTATTAGAATCTGAACCCTGGCAGATTCTCTCAAAAGTCCATATAAAGTTGCTGACTTTCTAACACAGAAGCAAGGCTACAACATTGAACATTTATATTAAATACCAAAATCAGGTATTTATATTCAATGCATCCTAGTAACATGAGAACTTGCACAGTACTCCGTTCAGGTAACTCATTTAACATCAAAGTGTAATGACAGCTTAAACACTGAAGCCTTTGAAATGATTCAGCTACTAGCAGCCTAGTGCCACAACTACTGACACACTCAGGGCAGGGTCAGTACCCGCTGCCAAAACAATACACACCAAACAGCTGAGCACTCAAAGGACACCAGTGAGCAAATCAAATCTGAAACTGAAGAGCACTTCCTATGTAACTACCAACAGATACACCACTCTGAATCCTCCGTAAACAAATTCAGCTGGTTCTTCTACTTCCCCAATCGCTACACAACCACATGAAATTTAGAAATTACAAAGCTTTTTTTAATACTTACTATTTTAAAATCTAAATATAAAACTCAGCTGCCAGAGTTCATCACAATTCTTGCAATATTTAGCATCTGTTTTAAGACCATAACTATAGGAATTGTTATTACATGAAAATTCAGCTGACAGATAAACAAAAAGGAAGGCAGAAGTAGTCTTTAAAAATGAATGTCCCATTTCCTTCTGCTTGTGTTCTCCCTCTTTTTATAGAATAGATGAGTGATTCATAATCCTATGTACTATAAGAAAACTGTTTTAAAATGTACACTCTAAAAGACCCAAATGAGAAGGCTGTTTTTTTATATTCTTAGGAATCCCATTATTTTAGCTAAATTTATGATTTTTTTTTTAACAGCTAAAAATATTTTGCGTTGGACTATATCTTGATCACATTTGCACAATTTTTCAATGAAACACACTGAAAACTTCACTTCCTTTTTTTAGGTGTTTATCTATCTGACCCATTCATCACCACCCCAATCTGATTATCTTGCTGACTAACAGTAAGAACTCTGAATCAGAGTATAGTAAAAATACCTTTAAGATTTGAAAATTGTTTGTCATCTTCTGTTTAAGAATGTTAATTTTATTGTCTCTTATAGAATGTTACAGATAACAGAATTTCTGCTTTATTTTCAGGTTAAGTACTAAACACTTTCTCTGACTTGAATAATTCCATAACCTTTCATGACAGCACGTGGGGCTTTGTGTACAGAGACAGCAGGCGACACTGGAATGGTATGAGAATAGCTACAATAGCCATTCAATAAAGAAAGCAAACATTTTCGGTCTACTATTTATGCTTTAAACTCAGAACTAACTGGAAAGACAAAACACTAACTGGGAGACACTGGAAGTTAATCTACTCTTGTAGCAGATACCCAGCTGATGCGGAGGGCACACGAGGTGCCAGCACCTGCAAGAACAAGCATTGCCAAGGATGCCACAGAGCGTATCAATCACACACAGCACCACCACCACTCACCTTCCCGACTGCCTTTTTCCCAAGTACACAGATGAATCTGACATTAATCATTCTGGCTACTAGCAAGCAATCAATTACTCTGCTAAGTGCAACTTCAGACCTCAAGCATCAAAGCAAGGTCACCAAGAGGTAGCAGAGAGCCTGGAAAGCATTAACATACTCAAACACAGTAACACTCCCAATTCACTGATGTTTTCCTGAATGAAATATCATTATTACCCTTCACCTCACCATCCATTTGGGTTGAAATGTCTTTAGTATGTATTACCCAGTTTCTGAATTACTCATCTCCTGCAGGGAGGCTGCAGACTAATCCTCAGGAATGGTGAAAAGTTTACATATTGCAAAATAAAAAATAAAATACAATAATAATAATAAAACCACAACTGTAGGAGACTGCAAAAATACACCTCTAATTCTGTTCATGAAGGTGGAAGGCCTGAAGGGGCACAATTTTACTTGAAATGGTTCTAGAAGTAGCAAGGTAGAAAAATGTAATTACAAATAGACTCCACCATATCAGTCTGAGTGGTCAGGCTTTCACACCCCCCCTGAGGTGTCCAGTATCGAGGCAAGGTCAGCAAGAGGTAGTACAAGAATCGGGGAAGTGCTAAGTTTTTCACATACAAGAACATGCCCATCCCTGACAACTAAAGACATCCCTTGCTACTCAACATTTGAGGAACCAATTCTCCAGACTTAAGTCTTACTAGAAGGTGAATGTTTTTTATTTAGTCTCAACTTTCCATTTGATTATTATATTTATAGCTATGTAAAAGGAGTAAGTGTAAATCAAAAACCATCAGAAGAGGACTAACATATCTGTTATGGACTTCTGCTTTTCTCTGAGGGGAAAATAAGGCTTCTTTCACAGGGGAAAGAAAAAATCCTGCAGAGGCTGTTCTCTACTGCAGTATTGCTATTAATTTAGAATTTAAGAGATGAGTACAGATAATTTGGTGTGACAGATGCAACAATTATTTCACAATTATGCTGGAATGCCTTGTACGAGGAGTTTGCGAAAGTCCAAAACATTTACAGGAAGCATTATCCCTGAAGACTGTGTGGTTGTACACAGTAAGCCACCCAAGACACCTGGCACCTCTTCTCTCCTACAGCAGCACGACATGGTAAACAAGTACTGGATCCACGTTAGTCACCACACAGGCTGCCGCACCTTCCAAATCTAATACCTGCTCGCTCTCAATCCAGCCTGACCTTCCCTACTTCTGATGTTATCAAGCACAATCACCACATTTTAGAGATTGCTTAACTGCCTCTGTCGGTATGACTGAAAGAATCCTGGTTTAAGAAAAAAATATCCAAAGCACTCTTGATTCAAGGCCTTATTTTCAGTGTCGTTAAAGGGACACGACTACGTGAAAAGCTATTTAAACAAGTACTGTATATACTCTGCTGTTATATAAAATTCCAAGTATAAAGGGAATGATTACACACATAGCACTGCAGAAGTCACACAGGAGTAACGTTTGAGTGCCCATTTGCCCAATTTAATTGTCACAGCTGAAAAGACTAACAGGTCAGACTATCAACTGTCAGCAAGACGTTCCTACTAGGAAATTTCTGAGATTTCCTGTACACAAGGCATACTGAAAATCTAAATCTTGAAACTTTATTAGAGTTTAAAGCAACTATTGATGTTCTAATAAAAGGACTGCAGAAAACCGACAGATCATCCTCAACATGGAAAAAATTAATTTGTCAAGAAGCTGGGTTGTAAGTAGGACATCATCCTCTTGGATTCCATCTTCTGTTCCTTTCCCCCATCACTTCAATTCTCTAAGCTTCTTTTTCACCTCTTTCCATAGCATGTGGAAAACAACGTAGCTGACTCCTCTTTCTAGATGCAATTGTACTACTTAAGAAGTTTCTTACAGTAGCTTCCACTTCTCAACACCAGCATGATACTTTGTACCTATAAGCTTCACCTAGCAGATGAGGAAATATGACAGGACATCACAGGAACATCTACTACTTCTTCAACAGATATTGTTAAACAGATATTGCTTTACAATTAGATATTGACTTATAGCTCAAAATTGAGGTGAAGTATTTTTTTTAAGTTTCTTAATTTCTTCTTGGGGCACGTGAAGTTCAGGCGCAAAGACCTCTTGGTTTTCCACAATCTGACCTGAAGAGTCTCACCGTTTGGCTGTCATTGTGCAGCAAAAATGCAGGTTCAGGACCCTTGCTAGCACATTTAATGAGGCACAATACTTTGCGTCTTTTACAACCTATACAATTACTGAAAATTACATTTCCAAGATCTCCTTACATTCTCCCTGAATAAACACTATGGGTAATGCTCTTTTTCTTTCTCTACTATACTATTTCTGAAAAAGAACTCGGCACATCCTCTTTTTCAAGTCCGCCCTTGTATCAGCACCCATCACCTTTCCTTGCCATGCCTCAGAGAGCACTGCGGACTTTATCCGGCAGAGTAGGGAAAAAGCACAAGTCTTGACATGCAGTGGGAACAAATGAAAAAAAATCCTGGACCAGTGCAAAAATACTAGGGGTATTAGCACATGTTCCCTGTTACTAGGAATGCAGGGCTATAGGCAGTTACTATACTAGGGGTATAGGTATGTTTCCTATTATCTGACAGAGCAGATCCCCAAAATCTTTTTCCAACTTCCAGTTATCCACAGAACAGCTGAGAAGATACACACATAGCGAGTCCCTGCTGCATCTTAAGAGGGATAAGGAAAGGAGCAAGTCAATTCTAGAGGTGGCAAAGATTCATTAGTAACAGGACAGTCTTAATTGTCTGAAAACTGAAGTCACTACCACAGGGTACAGTTTCACGTAATATTAAACTGAGTGTAGCTGTTGCTGCTGAGAAAAGGTCCCACCCTCCTTCCTCCAGCTGTCTCACCATGGACTTCCATTGTTTCTCTCACCAGATCTAAACCATCAGGCAGCCACATGATGAGTCAGTTCAACAAGCTGATCCAAAGGAAAACAAATTAACCACCATTCCACTCACTTTTTCAGATAGGCTTTAGAAACCCTAACAATAAGATTCCTACAAATGAACTTTTAAAAAGGTACATGTTAAAAAGCCAAACCAGGACACAATTATATGTAGTTATTTATCAAATATATAATTTGATGTTATTTTCAATGAATTATATTTGAAAATACTGTTATTTCATCTCTACACTATTTTGTCTCTCTAAAAATGATTGCTAAACAATAGGAAAGAGATGTCTGTTTAGCAATCTTATGCTGACACTATACACATATAAGAAACTGACACTTGCCTTTTTCATATCAGGCCTTATTACTGAATTTCAAATCACCACAGATGAAAGATATTTCTATTACTAAACTGACCAAATAACTGTAAGTAGTACACAAGTATTACAGTAAACTTTTTACCTGTAACAAGCTCTGCAGTTGCTACCTTCAGCCCCGATGTCTTCAAATGTAACAAAGCCTCAAATACTATTGCATTTATTGTAAAAATTAATTAGCAAACTTGCAAGTTATGCAAAGAACAGATTCTCCTCTTCTCCTGCTCCATCCCAAGAATGAAAAAAAAAAAGCATGGGATAGAAGTCAATTTGGCAAACTTTAAGGAATTCTGGTTAGTCATTTCATTCAAGCCTATTCTTTCCAAGTAGGAAAAGGATGCCAAGTAGGGAATTTTACAGGTTAAAACAACAGAAGCACTAAAGATGTCACTGCCACAACCAAATAGCCACATCTGTCACTCATTTAGGGGCAATATTAAAATACTTAATTATGAATAGAAAAACAAAGTCATAGTGTGACAATACTGTTGACAGCCTAAATGCCATCCCATAGCGCAAGAACAGCTAAAAAGATGAAGTTTATATGAAGAAGACTCTCAAACTTGAAATAAACATAGTGAGCTTTAAAAACCAGAACCTCAAGTGCCAGCTAGTTGTTTTTTTTCTCCCCCCCCCCTTCAAAATGCATGGAGTTACACTGAAGTAATAAAACTGATGAAAAAAACACAAAGCAACATGGGAAAGTACCCAGGAAGTACATGGGAAACTGCAAGCTCTCTCTCAACCTTACCACCATAAGCCTGGTAACAATTCCAGAATCACAACACTAGTAATTTTACCTTTACAAGGATTTACTTTGGCAACTAAATAATTTTAAAGAAGTGGCAAAGACTCCCATCTTTCTTGGTTCATTTTCCCAGTGTGGCCAGACTGATACACCAAAGAAAGAGAAACTGTAGGCCAATCTTACGTGAGGTACTATGTCTTCACAGAGTTGCAACTGCTAGAAGCATGTTGAAGTAAATGAAAGCTACCCTGTCCTTCCCACGACTGATGCAGTAAAAAGGATCAGCATTGGATTTCAAGTAATCCTAGGAATAGTGGAGTCCCAACTTATCTGACCACAGCCAACATGAATTTGAGTTCTGGTTATCATGCAAAGTCTGTAACAACTTTGTTTCCTATTAGGAAGCACGAGCCTTACATACACAGAAGAAGATATACATTCATTATTTTGTTCAAAGAGAGAGGGCATTGGAAGCGGAAGAAAGAAGACAAAAATTAACTGTCTTCCTATATGCTGACAACAAAGGTTTTCTAGGTTTTTCCATTATGTATTTTTATCCCCTCCTCAAGGCTCCAAGCCAACAAAAGTCCACCTCTTTCTCTCTAAGATATTCCAGAACCTACTAAAAACTTCGGACAGATAACTGCATCTTATTTACATAATTTGTCTTATTTAAATTCCCAGGCAGGGTTATTTTGTTATAATTGTGCTTAGAAATTAAAACAAAAAAGAAACAAACAAAAAACCCCATACCTTACAACCAAGAAAAAAAGTACTTTAAATAATACCTTCAAAAATGGATGTTTTAAAGGCAGAACCAAAACTCCGTCTCAATTCTACAAAAAGAAAAAAAAGAAAAAAAAACACAAAAAACAAAGAAAAAAAAGAAAAAAAAAAGAAAAAAAAAAAACAGAAAAATACACCAAACCACAAAATCTTCAACCCATTTAAAACAGCTGCCATAGCTCTCTTGAAACAGATGTCTTAACTGAGTGCCTGTGTGTGGTTGTATTCTACTTGAGAACAAACTACTACCCAAAAGTGTTACCATTATTTCCCTAATAATGGAAGAAGAAATAGGCTGAGCTATACTGCTATAGAGATAACAAGAGGGTGGAAAAGGGAAGTCAGTAGACAAGTTAATTAAACCTTCATTCATTCAGGAATGAAGCTACTACGGCAACTGTAATTCAGCAAGTGAAGGCCACCCCATTTCCTGAATGAAGATGTAAAAATGAAATTTAAATAATTTTGTTGTTGTCATTATATATTGCCTACCTATGTTTGCTTGCCTCAACCCTTACATTCTTCATTTTTCATCTTCATCTTCCTCAGCGCCAACTTGCATACAGACTCCTGTTAATTATCACTCTGCCTCTAGCCATCTTAATGAAACGTTGCATATGATGTGACTTTAAGAATTACCGGCATCCCAAGTCCTCTAACCGTGATCAACACAAATTTCAGTTCCAGTGCGGTTTCCTATTAGGTAGCAAGGGCATCACATACACAGAAGAGACATGTTAGTTACTTATTTATTTCTAAGAGAGGGGACATTGGGACAAGGGTAAGGAAGAGATAAATTAACTGAATCACAAACAAGCTATAAAAAGAAACTGAGGTTCAATCCAAAATGACAAACAAATCTGAGGAAGCAATGACACCTAACACCGTGCAGCCACTGAAGAGGCAGGTTCCTCATTCCCTTCCAAGCACTCCCCACTGCATGTTTACGAAGCAACCTGTTTTCACTGAGGCAACCTGTATCCACTCGCTTATCTCACAGAAACCAACACAACCCGTTTTCTGCCTGTTTATCAAGTTAGCTCACAGCACAGTCAGACAACTATCAGAGCCATACCATGAGACAGAGTGGGGCCATGTAACCTGGAAAGAGGGATACGAGAAGTTCTGGCAATGGAAGTCACTAGAACCAGTCACTGTTGAACTGCATTCTCGTTATTCTCCAATACTCAGAACTACTTTGATCCAACAGACAAATTGCCAATAGCTTACCAACTAGATTGTAGGGAATATCCCTCCCTGCATCTGAAAAACTTCCTAGAGATTAATTATATACCCTGCACAACATCGAAAAAGACATTACTAAGACCAAGAGATACATATATTTGCAACAGATGCCACAAGTGAACCAAAGTTTTTTAAATAGAACAGCACTGGAGATACCTACAGGCTGTTGGACTAAGTATCTCAGTTTTTCTTTGATGAAGTGTTTAGTTTTACCAGTTCCTTGAGATGAGTTATCTACAGCTCCAACCACAAAAGTAGCTGACAAGTACTAGGCAGAGCTCTGGCTTTATGCCACTACCAATCTGTTATTTGCCTACAAAACACTCTTTCCATTAATTCACTGAAATACAGCAGTAACTATCACAGATCAGAAAGAAGTCACTCAAACAGTTTGAAAGCCACATTTCTAAACCACATCAAACATGACTTTCCATAAAGCAGGACAAAATCAGAAGGACAAATTTTTATCTTGATTCCTACCTCCTAGTTTGAGAGATATGTGATGACCATTCTGAAGTGTGAAGGTACCTACCTACCTGCTTTTATTAAAGGAAATACTGCTTTATAGGAGCTTGTTGGGAAACAAGACTTAATGTTTGGGGTTTGTTTTTTAGAGATTGAGCCAAAAAAACTCACTGACAGCTCTTGCATATTCACCCAAAGCAGTTTGTGAATTCCACAGTTACTCACAACTCAGTCTCACCAAAAAACACTTACAGAATCATAGGATATCTCAAGTTGGAAGGGACCCAATACGGATCAAGTCCAACTCCCTGTTCCTCACAGGACTACCTAAAACTAAATCATATGACTAAGAGCATTGTCCACACACTCCCTGAACTCTGACAGGCTTAGTGCCATGACCACTTCACTGGGCAACCTGTTCCAGTGACCAACCACCCTCTCAGTAAAGAGCCTTTTCCTAAAGTCCCGCCGGAACTTCCCCCGAGGCAGTTTCACTCCGTTTCCTCGCGTCCCGTCACTGGACACCAGCGCCTCCCCCTCCACTGCCCACCTTGAGAAATTGTAGGTTGCAATGAGGGCACACCTCAGCCTTCTCTTCTCCAAGCTGAGCAAACAAATTATATTATTTAAAATAATATTCTTACGTAACAAACAGATCTCTTCAATATCAGCTATTAGGCCAACCACCACTTTTAGGGGATCTGTACTGTATATTAAAAGTAAGTTTTAATTCATTTGGGAATTTGCTGGTATGTCTTCAGCAGTTTCATCTCCTTTTCAACAGCCAGAAGTGTTGACTGCTCCTCATCAAGGAAGGGCACGGACTGCAGCCTCCTACAGAGAGTGCTAGCTGGTTATTCCAGTTGCCTAATAAAGATGAACTGTTTAGAAATATCAGGTTGCCTAATAACGATGAGCTGTTCAAAAAGATCATGAACCATGACAAGCACTATCAGTACTGTGTTATGTTATGCAATGCACAGTCTGTAAAGCTTTCTACATCCTCAGTAGCACCGTCAGTAGACTCCACCAGATCTACCTTGTTCTCTCCCAAGCACAGTGACAAAAAAAGGGTTTGGAGCTGAACACCACCAAACCCACAATGGCTTCCTAGCCTGAGGGAACTGATTAGGAAGCTAATGATTGTTTTTAAACTGTTCCCCTTCATTGGAAAATGACATCAGGCATGATTTGAAAATACAACTTCCTGCTAACGATATCAGGCCCTCACGTTCTAACACCAGTAACCAGTACCAGCACCACCTCCAGACTCCACTGCTGCAAATCCCTAGTTTCTGGGTTATGACAGACTTGATGCTTTCACAGCCTGCAGCAACAGCAAACTTGGCTTCAGCCCGCTTTACACACTTTTTAACTGGCTCCTTACACCAAATACACTGTATCACCTAACTGGTTTCAAAATTTCTGAAGCAGACTGGTTTAAAAGACCTCCTGGAGCCGCCTAATAAGTAGCCTCGACACTCACAGTAGCATTCAGAGTCTCTGCAGCTGTACATGAAATTATTTTTTTGTTGCCTTCAAAATTCAACTCATTAAGAAGTTCTCTTCCTTTAAGTAAAATATTGCAAAGACAATTTTAAGCTACTCTGCTTCCCAACTGTGTAATTCCCCCTCCAGTTTCCAATATTTTAAAGCCATTGCTAAGAACTTTTTCGTAAGCTTTTCAGTAAGCAAAATAATTTCTGCATCTTCTGACTAAAACAAAAAATAATAAATGATGGCTCCTATAGCTTTGAAACACCCTACTTCTATAAGGCAAACAGACTTGCAGTCAATGTCAGATAGAGACAGACGTTTTATTTTTCAAGAAATCTGAGAGCAAACTGGCTCGTCATCTCTAGCTCACCATCCTCATTTTAAACACAGATGGAGTAGCTGATTACATTAACTTCTATTTAAGCTATGATAGAAGCAAACTGTTTCAGATACACAGATAATGAGTTTAAATATCAGATGTTACATTGGCTGGCTGGCAGAGTAGTAAGTAGAATAAGCTCCTTCAATCAACTAGATAATGCCCGTAAGTTAGAGATCGTTATTGGATTCTCAGCTACTTAGAGGTCCAGAGTGGCACACTGGCCAAAACTGCATCCATGAAGTCCATAACATAATGAGAAGTTACTCTGACACATTATTCTGTCTACAGAAATCTGTTTGATCCTCTTCAGATGGAATTAATGAAGCACAGTAATTTTCAGACCACATGGAAACTTCAAATAGCAGAACAAAGCTAAATAGAGTTTGGGGGTTGAGTTACATCAACACTAAGATTTAATTTTATCTGCATTATTTTTATTCTGGATATAATTTGACATACTGATTTTAATCTAAAACTCTAAAAGTTCAGATCCAGGTTACTGAAACCAGTTTTTCCCTACCGTAAGCCAGTCATCTAAGTTATTTGCAAAAGCACAATTCCTTATATTTTATTCTAGATTTTACACACAAACACTTATAGAGGTATTCTTTACTTCACAGTCTGTGCTACTCAGCTCCACAGCTTTTAGATGAGAGGGAAAAAATACTTCACCTATGTATCATTAGTGTATGCACATACAGCTCTTACAATGCCACCTTCTTCACAGTGGACAAGCCATAACATTCCATCAAGAATGCTCAAAGATAGGCACAAGAAAAGCAGGAAGCAGAGGACCTACTGCAAAAGGTCCTCTGGAAATTAGTACATTTACCATTCCTGTAAAAATTACAGGAGGCATTATGGTTCACTCACTGTGAAAAACACAAAATTAATTATTTGTGAGAAAAATTCTGACTCAAATTTTGCTTAATTGTTTCTGTGAGACAAGATGGGAAGCCTGCCAAAGAGCAACACGTCCAAGTGTTTTATTTTGGGTGTGAATACTACAAGAAGTGATTATACGAAAATGTTTTGATACAAGCTAAGTAAATCATGTCTTTGCAATTCAAGAGTGAAAGCACACATTACTACAGGTCTTGGGCTTTGTCTGCAAGGGTAATCTGCACCTTGTAGCCCTGACGGACAAACCGATCCTGACCCAGCAATGCAACCTCGTGGCAAAGGCAACCAACAGCCTCCTGGGCTGCATTAGGAAAAGCATTGCCAAAAGGTTGAGGGAGGTGATCTTCCCCCTCTACTGAGCACTGGTGAGGCCACACCTGGAGTGCTGGGTCCAGTTCTGGGATGCCCAGTAGAAGAGATATGGACATACTGGAGCAAACCCAGCTACATGCCACTAAGATCATTAAGGGACTAAAGCATCCTTCAGATGAGGACAGGCTGAGAGAGCTGTGATCCTTCAGCCTGGAGAAGAGAGAGCACATGGGGTATCTTATAAATGCGTGTAAATATCAAAGCGTATTAATTCCCTTGATGGGAAGGGACAGGTGACAGACTTTTCTCAGTAGTGCCCAGTGACAGGACAAAATGCAATGGCCACAGATTAAAGCATATTAAATTCCATTTGAACACAGGGGTGGGGAGAAATATTTACTTATTTTTTAGCTGCTAGAGTGGTCATTGGAAGCATTTGCCCAGAGAGGCTGCAGAGTCTCCATTTGTGGAGATATTCAGAACGCAATCAGACACAGTTCTGAGTAACCTGCTCTAGCTGACCCTGCTTGAGCAGGGGATGTGGACTATATGATTTTAAGAGATCCCTTCCAACCTTGGTAGTTCTGTAATTCTGTGCAAGTTATTTATTAAATCAATTTTCTACATTAATTTGGATCTGCCACTACACTGTCATAAATCTGGTTTATACCAAAAGCAAGACCACCTGAGGACTTTTGTTCCACATTGATTTATACTAAGTGGATTCATTAAAATAGCAAGTAGAACAGGATGCAGCCTTGGAATGAACAGTTGTAAGGAACAAATATTTTCAAATCCAGAGCAGAGAAGAACGAGGGAGAAATTGCAAGAAGACACACACGCACAAAAAAGGCTACGTCTATAGAAGGGTATTAGGGCAATATCCAAATAAGGATACTGGCCCTCAAACCCTACCTAAATTCAGAAGAAGGACAGCTAACCACACAGGTACCTACACTCACCTGGCACCTCTCCACTTGACCTGAAAATTGCAAAAGCACCAAGTACTGTGCTCGCCCTGCACACCCAGCCAGCGTGCGCGACATTCCCTGGCATCTAAGCCCAAAGGCAAGCACAACCGCGACACTTCCAAAGTACCAGGCGCTAGAAACAGTTATGAGGGGAGAAGTTATTTTGTTTTTCCAAGTGAGATGGCAGCAGTGCTTATTCAAGGTTGTGGGAGTTCAAGCCCACACATCTCAAGGGAATGTTCACCTCCAGGTTATTTTTTTATGCAGATGCTCTTTATCTCCTCCACTTATGGCCTCTTACTCCACAGAAAAGAATCCAAGAATTATGGGCCCAGAACGGAATGCAACATGACCCAAACATAATCTCCTGGCTGGGGCACTCAGACACGGACAAGATTATCTTGAGTTCTGGTCCCTGCTCCAAACATTAGTGAATAAATACATACAGTGAGTATGTATTACAGCACAACCTTTTACAGGTCTTAAGACATACTTTTTCTTAGTCTTCTGATTTAACAGTGTTTCCTACAGGAATAGAACAGCCTGTCCTCTGACTATGAATACACCTGGTTTTCTTTAAAAAGAGGCAGAACTGTCCATTTCTCCTGGTGAAGACTTTACCTAAAACCTGACTCATACCTGCCAGATTTTTTGGAGTACAAATAACACTTGACAGTTGTTGCTTTTCTAGTTTGAAAGTGATAGTAATGTTTTGCTTTTCTTTACAACCTCTACTAACATAATCCAAAAGCACAAAAAAAGTTTTTTCTTTAATAATTAGCAAAAAAAGTAGTAGATACTTCATGAGAACAATCCTTCACAAGTGTTTTTAAAGATTTAGAGGTCAATGATCTCTAAAGAGCCTTTAATGAGGTCAATAATTCACCAAATGTGAAGCAGTAAGCCATTTTCTAACAATTCAATTACAGAAAAGTTTGTTTATATTACATAGCACTGGCTATGAAACTAAGTAAAACTAGAAATACTAAAAATAAAAATAATCAACCTATTTGAAGAGTGAGAATTCCCCAGTCTTACAATGTAATCTGTACTACATCAATTTAAACACACCCATAGTCAGCTTTCTTTAAAAAGTCAGTTTTTACTTTTAGCAATTCAAAACATAGTTACATAAGACAACCTCAAACTCTGTATTTATCTTCAGAAAATGCAAGAATTAAGATTGGACTTGATGCAGCTGATTCAGGTTAGATTCCATTCAGATAAAGATATAGAAAGCCACATTTTAAATTTAAATTAATGCTGATCATCACTACTTATTTTCTGCGCACCATGAAGTAGTTTCCAACAAATCGAAAACTCAACCATGCATCCGTATCAGCATCAGCAAGCCTACTGGCTGCGTTAGAACTTCTTCCAGAATTCACTTCAGAGTGATTGGTCATTGCAGCAGATTATTTTAGCACAGAGGCTTTTTTCACTCACAAATTAATGATGACATTTAAAATTCCAGACTCTTGCAGCACAAGTTAATATTCTCCAAGTATTCTTTGTTCTGATATCCATTTCCTTCTGCATCATCTTCACTTTCCTTCCTGTCCTCTCTCCATTCAGCTTTTCACCTAGAAGACTGTCTCTTATCCATCACGCTGCTTATTCTCTTTGTAGATACCCCATGAGAACAGAAAAATATCCTGATCTCAGTTCGGATTTTTCAGACACCTGAAAACCAGAAGTCTGTTCAGTTACTTCGCGTCTGGTACAGAGTTTTGAAAAGGAAGTACCAGCTTTACTCCCAGCCTTTCAGCATTCAGTCAGTGAGTTTCCAACAATGATCATTCAGAGATTTACACTTTTTCTTCCAAATATGTATGAGGGTATACATGATGCTGGTAAGCATATTTAGGGATAGAGAACATTACCTAATGAAAAAAAAAAAAAAACAACACCTTGTTCCAAAGTATCATGAAGCATAACTTCATAGAAAGCTGATTAATTTCTCAGATGCTCAGAGCAATGAATACATACACACTGGAAAGAGACATGTGCAGCTTTCTCAGATTGGCAATTACTATACTGTGTTAAGAAACAATCTGGTACATAAGACACATTTACCTGCTGCTTCTGTCTCCAAATTCCCCGTTAGCAGTACAAAAATTACAACAGAAAAATAGACTATTCAAAACATTACCTAAGGTGTTATAAAACGCATATTGTATTTTACTAGTGCTGCCTTGGGATGGTGCGGTTATCGGTGAGAGGCTTTCCTGCTTCGAGCTGCTGTCTGGTCCACAAGCAGCTCCCTGGGAATTTTCCTCGTAGTTTGCATTGGGAACTGACATCACGTACTGCCGAGATGCATTCACTTCCATTCTCAGAACACATGTGCCAAAAGCAGTAAGGAATGCATTGCAATTTACTCTTAATTACCCAATGTAAATGTACCAGTGCCTGTTTCACTAAGTTTAGTCCAACAGACAAGGTGTTTGCTCAAAATAATTTCACTGATCATTCAACCATATTTAAAGGCTAAAGCTTTATTTTCCCATGTTTTACTATTTTTTCATTATTTTCTCTCATTTCCTTGTCCTCCTCCACACATAACATATTTAAGACTGTGTGTAGCATCAAAGAAAGAAAAATAATTAGATGCAATGTCACCCTATGAAAGACAAAGAATCAATTAATTAAGGTGGAGACATGCCTTGACATTCACACACTAGGGGAAAAGAAAAAAGGCACAAGAGCACTAATGTGCAATAAACAAACAGGACTGCAGATGTATCTCAGACCTACTCCTTAATGTAAAGAGAGCACTTTTGGGGAAAGCCCACTTGTACATAAGGCATCTTTGTAAGAAGCAGGTAATAGCACCTCACATCAACAGGTCAAGCACCGGCACCAACAGCGATACCATCCTTTTACTGATGTACAAGGTTTTGATCTCTCTTATAGTAGTAAGTCTATTCAGTATCCAGTAGCAGAACCAACTAGGAGTAAAAAGCTTTATTCTTCTATAAAGTGGAGGGTTTGTGGGGTTTTTTCATTAGCTAATCAAGTTATTTCCACACTCAAATAGGGACCAGGAAATAGAATGCCCAGTACACTCTCACTTGGTGATGCTAGCCAAGACACCAATTCTAAAAACCAAAACTAGATTACAATTTGCGCTTACTGGTAAAATATAAAACCAGGCGGTAACATCTGCGGAAGCACTTAGAGAGTTACATCTTTGCTTCAGACAATTCTGATCTACTCAGATGATGCTCTTAACTCTAGTTCACACCTAAATCCTTCTTACAGGAGTTTCATGACACTTCAAGCACAAGCCAGCTGATCACGCTGGAAGTACAGGTTACAGCCAAGGCATTTGCTTTCACTCAGTCAACTAAGAAACTTTTCAGCAAGGAAAATCACTCACTAGTACAGCTGCCTCATTCATGCTTAGCAAGAATAAGAACAGTATTCTAAACTCTTTCTCCTATATTCATTACATCAGAGCAGCACATTTTACTGCAGTGTTAAGAGATTCAAAGTGATGCCCCCAAAGGTCCTAGCAACTCACACTGGGGGGCACAGCATCAGAGGCAGGAAGTCGCTGCTCACCGTTGCATCAAACTGATGTATCCTCCAGGTAGACAAATACTGTAGTCAGAACTGAATGTGAGATTCCACAGCCTGTACATGCACACCATTTTTGTTAACATGCTTTTGGTCCTATCTTACATAAGCAATAGACCACAGAGAAATACCTGGGACAGCATTTTTGGGCTTGAGGCTGTGCCATGTCAACACAGCACATCATCATGAAATGAAAGGGAAAACACTCTCCAGAGAGGCAGACTGGCAACATTTGCCTGGGCACAGTGTCACACTAGCCAGCTACGCTGCTTTTGGTACCACTGCTAGACTGCTCCACACAGCACCTGGCAGCTCTCAGATCTGCCCATCAGTACCCATAAAAGCCCAACATTAAGTTGCAGTGCCTCTTTCTAACTTCTGCTTGTTCTTAATCCTGAGTTCTGCAAGTCAACAGCATCATGGGGTCCTTTAGTGAAGAGATCCAAATATTTTTATTATTGAAACAAAACTAATCTGTACCTTGGGCAGGCCAATCAGAAGTTTTACAAGTACTACTGGGTAATAAGACACAGCAATTTTTTTGCGTTGCTCCGCATTTACCCCACTTGGCCTTTGTTTATCGTCCCTCAAACATCAATATCCCAAAAGGAAAATGTCTGTCTGTTCAGAAAATACTGCCTGGTAACTGATAAGAATGATGGATCAGATGAATCCTATATCCTCAATATCAAAGACTTCATTTCTCAGAAAGTCACCTTTCCTTGCATTCATTTTCATGAACAGTGCTTTAAGAGCCTTTCAGTGAATAAAGCATTAATGTAAATGGAACAAACACAATTAAATTTACAAAATAAATTTCCCATGCTAGCTGCAATGTCAGCTGACAGTTTCAAATGAAAATAAATAGACTTCATACCACAATATATTAAAAATTTAGAATAGCTATCCTCACTCCAGTTGGTTTTAAAGACAGAATTATGTGGGAAGGTTTTTAAAAAAAGCTTTCTTGCTTTTGTGGCAAACATCAGCATTTACGCCTGCCTGAGCAACAATGAATTCAATATTTTCAAAAAGAAAGACTAGTTTTAAAGTCTACTTTAGTTAATGCTGAAGTAATGGAGAAAACAGTATTAAATATTAATTCCATTCAAAAGCAGAATTGACCTGAGGAGATGTAACTAGCCACATAAATCCACATTACCACCATATAGCAGACATCTCAAGACTATTCATACTCCATAGATTGTGAGTTCTATGTATTCATGAGCTAATGTTACAATACATTAGAAAGGACTGACAATGAAAAAAATAGCTCAGCTATTTTAAAAGCTGTATATTTCACTAAAATCTCTCTCCTCCGTTGCTAATAAAGCAATAGCAATGTTGTTAATTGAATTTTCATACTTCAGCAAAGAGACAAACGTAAAACCTGAGCACATTTATGTTTTTCATAAGTATGGACATTGTACCTGTGAAAGTCTTTACTGATTACTCAGAGTTGTTTTGAGACAACAGTATTGTATTTTAAAGTG
>NW_010292100.1:36247-42222 GCF_000700745.2 Antrostomus carolinensis
TGAGTTCATCTTCAACTTGTGCAAACCATTGTGTAAACAGAAAGGAGACACTGTACTGCACACCTTTCAAACGATGACACAGAAAGTGCACAGAAAACTGCACTGAGCAAAATAAATCTGTTAATGAATATGAAAACTGTCCACAAAAAAAGCTAGAAACCACAAATGAGGAATGAAAACAAAATTAATGTGATTTTGCCCACTGGCAGTTAACAGAGTGATACTCCACTGTAAGGCTTAATCCATTTTATTGCCATTGTGTTGCCATAAGAGAACTCAGCATTACAAACAAATCAAGTTAAAAGAAAATAAATCTATTTCATGCTCTGCACTGTAGCACCTAGTAGATATATACAGAAATTAAGTGTATGAAGCAGCAGCACCTACTCAGACTTCTCTTACCTCCGTAGTTTGTAAGACATAGAAGTCAAAAAACAGAGCCTTCTGAAAACATTTTAATCCTTCAGTCAAATCAAGCATGTATTAAGAACAACAAAAGGAAATTGAGATACCAAAGTGCACATAACCATCTAACAAGACATTTTTTAATATAAAGCCATAATAAATTAACTAGCTAATAAAAAAATTAATTAGCCAGTGAAATTACACATAAAGACTAACAGTGCCTTTGTTTGCATGGTCCAGAACAGCCAAAGAAAAAATTATGATACCAAAAAATATTGACATAGATCAACTATAACATTACAAAAAATTAAAAGTAGTGTTTAAATCACTAGTTCTGAACCTCTGTATCTTTTAAGTAACATTGAATAGGCAATAATTAATTTGTTCTTTAGAAATTAGAACTATTTACATTTAACAATTGTTTAGAAACTCACTATAATCTTGTTGCAATTCTAATTAAAAAAATCTGAATTATGTATCCCTCAGTTCTCTTACAGATATTTATTGGACAGTATTTTTTTTCCGTCTCCTAGTTATTATGTCACAATGCATATTCTACAACAACTACTATGTTTTATTCCAGAACATCAAATGGAAAAAAAAAATTACCAAATTACAGATCTAAAGGAAAGATGTGTTAACTTTCAAAGTAGACCTACTTCAAATAAAGCCGGTCTTTCAAGAAAACTGTAAAGAAAAAAAATGTACAGATAATTCTACATGTTATTACACAGTTGCAGAAATTGAAGGATTTTGAATACTTGCTACTCTACAGTGCTTATTATGGCAGAATACATCTACTTTAATATATATTAATAAGTCTTCCCACTTCACAGATGGGAACCGAGAGGGAAAAAATGGCTTGCTCAAATGAAGAATATAAAAGGGTTGGAAGCAGACATCCAATTACACAAGTGGTAGTCTGGCATCCTTATTAACATTATTAGTTTCTTCTCAGTTTAACCAAAACTGTCTCAGCTTTTGTGCTGTTAGAAGAGCTGAAGTCACTTAATTCTTTGGCAGAGGACACAGAGCTCATTGGACTTAAGCTGAGGCTCCCATTTTACCTCTGAGGAAACAAGGCTAAACCAAAGAAGAGTAAGGTTAACGAATGCATTAACTTTCCCTTTAAAGTCTAAAACACTTCCCTAACATACACCCATTTTCCACAAGAAGAATTTATGGCTTATTATAAAAGCCAGCAAGTTGGCTCAAGACCCTGTGCTGCCAGACCAAAGCTCTAGTGACCAGACAATGATTTGTTGATTCGGTTCAGACCCCTGAATGTTTATAATTACAAGGCCTTGAAGTTCTGTAAACAGAAGGTCTGCACCAGAAGGCATCGGTAACAGTCCCTCTTGGCAGCCTCCACATTTCTTGACATGAGCATCACCATACCTCGTCCTCCAAGTCCCTTTAAGACAGAGGTAGCAGCTTTGCCTGTCACTGCTAACAGCTGATGCTCTGGGGTTGCATGCCAGACCTGCACTAGAAATGCCTTGCTTGCTGTGGACCCCACCAGACGAGCAGATGGGTCTGGGCCGAGGCAGTCAGATTCAAAGCAGAATTACATATGGTAACTGAGACACAAGACCAAGGTCCCACAAAACGGGGTGAGCCGTTGATCCCAAAGTGGGCAGTGAGGAAGAAAAACAGGCAACTCCTCTGTCTTTTTCCCCACCCACTATCATCTCCAGCAACACAGTCCTCACCAGTGCTTTGCAACAGTCTGGGACCCATCCTAGCCCTTGATGAGTCTGTTCAGCTCAGTAACCCAACAAAAACTTAACCCAGCAAAAGAATGGGTTTCTGTCAGTTTTCTGAGCAGAGGTGACTTACCAAACGATCAGACAAGCACTGAACCAGCAAAGGAGGAATTACAGCAGCATGCAGCCAGGAGCGGGACAGCCTCGTCCAGCAGCACAGAGCTGGCGAAGCCCGTCGTGCAGAACTTCGTGTATAAAGCTCCAAGACAAAGAGCCAATTCAGGAGAAGTCATCATTATAGCATGTACATTTCTTTCTTTTCTTGAGGAGAAAGCCTGCCTTCAGAGTACAAACCACTGCGTTGAGAGGGACTTGTGCCATGTAACCTGACAGCTGCAAGAGGGAACCTTGATTTTCAAACTGAGATCAGATTAAGGAGTGGTTGTGAAATTTTACGTTTCTTCAGAGACCAAATGAAGCCATGCTCCAATCCACACAACATCAGAAAAGCTATGTTCTACGTGAACTTAGCTCAGATGTGATATTGGCGCTGAAACTTTCTTCCTTTCGAGAAAAAAGCCCCAAGGCAACTGCAATTTAAATAATCATCCTCAAAAGGTACCTGAATCACCTTTCTTTTCAAATGATGTTATTAAATGCTTTTTAATAATGACAAAGCTGTAAAAAACATCAAATGCTTCATGATAAAGTTCTATATACTATCAATGAACTGCTCTAGGAAAGGAAAAAAAAGTTAATTCTTTCAAGAAGGCTACACAGAATACAGAATTAATCATGAGTGCTAAGAGCTATCAATTTAAAAACAATTCCACATAAATTTAAACAAATTGATTTTGCTTTGCAACGGAAGTACATACATACGTACATTACATACAGATTAGTGCTGTATTTCCTTTACTGTCTAACCTGCTTAAATGAAATGCAGATTTCTGTAAATATAAAAATTTATAAAAGAAAAAGGATTTATGGCTGCTAAATTCAAGTTTCATTCACACTAAACATCAAAGACGCGAGCTGAGCAAAGTTGGATGGGCTGTTTTCTTTCTTTCTTCTTGTGAAGGAGACACCAAAGTTGACATCATTATGAAATTTTAGGAAAAATTGCTAAGTATGAACAAAAAAAGTAGGCTTTCCTTCCCTATTCCCCATTGCTCTGGCTTTGAAGAATAAAACACTTCCTTTGTTTCAAAAAATATTTTTCTAACATAAAAAAGACACATTAAAAAGGTTACAGGCATTTTACAAGGCAGAGACCATTACTGTAACTGACATTCACACATTTGATAACTTCTTACCCTATTTGTCATTGAGATGTGCTAGAAGTTCACTGTATACTTGTTGACAAACAAAACATCCTTTGGAAAAGTGCTACACAGAAAAACTTCATAGGGGCACCTGCACTTTTAATTCTCAGTCTGACTGGCTGACTTCTCCACGGTCCTTTACAACCAGCGCAGCTTTACAAAGCAAACAGCCAACGCTACGATCATTTACTCCTGAAGCATTTCAGACAGCATTAGGTCGTGCTGACAAAAACTGAACTATATGCTTAAACTTAAGTTTGTTCCAACCTATCTGAAGTCTAGCCTACGAGAACAAATGACATCTACGCAATGCACATAAATCTAAGTCAAGTACAGGCATCACAGACAGAAAAAAAGGACAAAAATTTCAAAGCTGACAAGAGGATTTCCGCAAACTCCACAAACATATTCCAAGAACAGACCTGACTGCAAGATCAGCTAAAATATATATAAATAAATATATATATATTCTGTGTATAAGGTTACATATATCACAGTAAAAAACACAAGCAAGAAAAGATCACAGTATGTAGTTAACCCAATAACTGAGGCACAGCATCAAAAAATGAAGGGAGATGGAACAAGAACCATCATGCTATAATAGATATCATTTGAAGATTAAGCCAAAAACTTAAATAGGCATCAAGAGCTACTGATTCAAGAAGCAGCTGAACACTTAGAGCAGAATAAAGGAGTTTTTCTGCTGAATTTTAGCTGGAGTATATTGTAAAACAAGCCAGAAAGGGGGAAGCAGCTTAATGTGACATTTAAAGAAGATCAAAAGACCAGGAAAATACATACATTTTCTAAAATATAAATGGATTTGCCCATCTGAAAGATCTGAATTTGTCACTTCTCAGTCTCTGTAGCCTCTCGACTCCCACGAGTCATTCAAGACAGTGACAAAGCCTAGAACACCACAGACACACACCTTACGCTCTTTTATTCAGCAAGAGGTAATTATACAAGATTGTGGCTGGACATTAGGCCCACTCACAGAGTAACTAAAACCCAGAATGTAGGTTTACAACCTTGTGAGGCATATCAAAATACTTGCTTTTACACAAATATTTGCCAGAAGTGATAAAATGCATATGTGATAATATCAATACATTGAGAGTAAGCCAAAGTACAGTCATTTGAAGACAGCACAAGAATATCCAGGAAAAAAAATCACATAAAATTTAAGGTGACTAGTGTTCTGTCAGAACAGACTTTGTACTGCCTCCAGCATGTTGCTAAGGGACTCTCTTGACTATACACAGGAAGGCAGCAAAGAGTCCGTAATCCAGTAATATATGCCACATATCATGCTAGCTCCGCACAGTCTTAAGAAATATATAAACCCCACGCTTACTTAACATGAAGTCACATCAATCTCATTCCACAGGCTGGGGGTGGGGGGGCGGGGAGTGGAATCAAGAAAGCATGAAACCATTAAGTTCACCAAAAACTCTGAGATTTGAGAGTGCATATTTTCTTTCACAAGCTATCTAACAGTCTTCAGATACTCTTGGAGCAAGGGGAAAGGCACTCCCAGAGGAGACCACAGCTGGAAGAGGACAATGGTCTCCCATAATCCTGTCCCTTAGCCACGAGACTGGGTGAGCATGCAACTAAACCCCAGAGCAACTTGGCTGTTGCCAGCTCCTGCTGGCTTGCTTACTTTCCACACTCAGGGTTTCGGACTATGAAAGCAGTTCAGTGCTAGCACAGAACTGTATGACAGAGCTCAAGCACAGGAACCACTGTGGACCATTATGCAGATCAAAGTCTGAGAAAGCTACAGAGTGGTCTGTCCCCCCTTCGTATCAGACAGTCAAGACTTTCCTCTTCGTAACAATCTCAGAAGTTAGATCACTTGTACCCAGTGTACCAAGACTGGCATTTAAGTTAAGCCTGTGTGTAAGCTGAGCAACTGCCAAGATGAGTTGAAAGAGCAACACACAAACGCCTGCAAGAGGGAGAACCTGCAACTGTGCAAAGACCTTCAGATGACGTCTGCACCTTTCCTACAATCAGTGACCAAGTTTTAATGAACTTGTATTAAGTTACTGTAATCCAAAAAACCTGTTGTGTGTCTAGCTTCAAACAACAGTACTGGCAAGAGCAGCACTAGTAGTCTAGTTAAAAATAGTAACGAGGGGTTGTTTTTAAAGGTACGACAATTCTGCTTTGCCAGTTTTTACAGTTTGCAAAGCCCTTTTCATAGTTTCTATTACACTGTGGTTTGAGTCGAGGGAAACCCGTACACAAAGAACAAATCCACTCAACGTATGTACAAGTCAACATCTGAAATACTGAAACCCTTTCTTTCACCCTAAAACGTGACAAGAAAACACCGTGTGCAATAATCACTGTTAAGTAACACCTAGATACGCAGCCTACTTTTAGCCAGCATTTTTCTTTTGCCGCTGAGGGGAAGAAAGAAAGAGGGGAGGGGGAAACCAAACCAACCCAACCCAACCCAGCAACAAAAACCCACACGAGCACCGCTTCTTCGCCCAGGAGATGAAAGGCCAGCCCCGGAGCGCGGCCG
>NW_010292101.1:0-5796 GCF_000700745.2 Antrostomus carolinensis
ATGGAGCCAGGCTCTTATCAGTGATGTCCAACTATAGGACAAGAGGCAACGGGTGCAAGCTGGAGCGTATAGGGCGAATGTCAGGAAGATGGAGCCAGGCTCTTATCAGTGATGTCCAACTATAGGACAAGAGGCAACGGGTGCAAGCTGGAGCATAGGAGGTTCCACATAAACATAAGGAAAAACTGTTTGACTGTGAGTGACAGGCCACTGGAACAGGCTGCCCAGAGAGGTTGGGGAGTTTCCTTCTCTGGAGCCGTTCAAAACCCTCCCGGACACGTTCCTGTGTGACCTACTGTAGGTGATCCTGCTCTGGCAGGGGGGTTGGATCAGATGATCTTTCGAGGTCCCTTCCAATCCCTAACATTCTGTGTGTGATTCTGTGATTCTGTAATTATTAAATGTTGATATTAAACCAGCTGTTTTTTCTGGATGCTGGTTGTAGTTGTGGATGACAGAAAAGTGAAGACAACCAGTAGATGCCTGATGTGAAAAGCCATTTGTGCCAGAAGTGCCATGGAGCTGTCATGTTCTGTTGTATGGGGTTACCTGGCATCTACTTGGGTTGCTGCAAGTGTTACCATTGTGCATGGCCTACAACAGTGGGGCAGTAGCCATTTAACTAAAACATCTGATTTTTTTTTTTCCCCCTTCCTTAAACACTGTCACTTTTCATTGCCAATCCTTTCCAGATTAAGGGAAGTGCCCAGCATGTTCCCTTTTAGGAGTCAGCATTCTGAGCAATAGCAAATGTTGAAAAACCTCACTATGCGTGTAATCTCTCTCTCTTTTTCTGCCATTTTTTTTTTCAATTTTTTTGTTTGTTGTGAGAATTTTTGGAAGTACCTGCAACATGGAGGATAAGAAATGGAAATGGCACATTTTGCTGTGCAGGATAATTCTATTTGTTCTGGTTAGTGCTCCACACTGAACCCTTCTCGTTTATGCTGAAACCGTTTTAGTATGAAACAAACCTGACATGGTCGAGCCTTTGTTATCTGGTGTACAGAGTCCTTCTCCTCCAGTCGTGCCCCCTTTGAGGGTTGCTGAGCATTATGTGTCACTTTCTTATCTTTTAAGATATGATTTGTAATTCATACTTAACAGATGCCACACAATTAACAGTGTTAAATGCCATTCCAGACAGTTCATTTAAACATCCATTTTGCAAATATTCATGAATTTTGTACAATTTAGCATGCCAAATACTACAGACTTTTATTTATAACACTTCTCTAAGAGCTTGTAATTAGGCCTGCAAGTCTTTTCAGTCTTTGAAATTGTAGGCAGTATGTTTGTATGTACGTATGAGTCTATAAAAGCAATTATATGCTATTGTTTTCCAAAGAACTCAGAGTTACTCTTGGCTGCAATGAAGAGAAGCAGTGGCATTACTTGGTATAGTTTTGAGACCAAATGAATTCTAAATTTGCGACTTCTCAAGCACCATCATATAAAGCCTAAACTCAATGTGCTGCATTGACAGTATTTCCATGAACACTTGGGAATTATCATGAGCCTTTCTTACTCCTTCTTTTGAAAATGAAAGTTAAATAAAAATGCATTTAAAAAGGATAAACTGAATAATATAAAGGGCTGAAGGACTCAAAATGGGGAACAGAATGTACGTTATATAAAGAAACAGCTTTTACTGAGGAAATGATAACCCTCTGTGACTATTTAGCAGAAATACTGTGAGAATAAATTGTTGTTTATATTGGAACTTGCTTATAGACTGACTATGAAAATCCATATTATTTTAATTTTAACTCCTCTGCTAAGAAAAGAAATGCCATGCACAGTATGCAGCATCCTAATGGTATTTTCTAGAATCTGTTATATACTACTGTAGAACTTTTTCTTTTTAAAATGTATTTAAAAGGCAAATTTTGTTTGGGATGCTATTATTTTCTTAAGTATATCTTGAAAACAGCAGTTGGCTGTATTACACAAATATTGGGGATTTTCCCAAGTACTCCCTGTTTTCTTACAGCATTTAATAATCTTTGCTTTCCTGCTCGTGAACAATGAGCGAAGTTTGGGGAGAGCACTGTAGCTCCCTTTCTAAGTAGAAGTCTTCAGACAGTTAAATGAAGGTCTCTGGTGTGGCTATTCAGTACAAGATAAATAGATTTTAATTTAAATATAAGACTATTGTTAGTGCTACTAGAAACAAGTGGTATGAGCCAGCACAGATGTGATCATCCACTTTGGAGTCACCCAAAGGGAAAGTTACTGCCTGGTTTGTGCCCGTGGTCTGCACGTGAATAGTGTAAGACATGGCAGTGTTTTGCCTGACGACTGTGGAAAGCATTGCTTCTGTGATTTTGCTGGGTAACTAGCTGAACTTAATCTAAACTGAGTACAAAGCTCCTGGGTGAATTAATTTCTCTATGACTTGGTCTGCTTTGGTGAAAGATGTCCAGTCACCCAGTGTCCAGTCATGCACTGTAATAACAGAAGCTACTGCAATCCCCCAAACAAGTCCTGCTGCCGACTGACGAGGTGGGGACTCTACACGGGCTGTAGTGAGAGGTGAGGTAGAGGCAGTCACTGCTGGGGAGTCACTGCTCTTGGACATGCAGTTCATCTGTGCAGTTCAACACTAAAGCAAGGTGCAGTCCATGGATTTGGCCAAGAGCGAGTCTTCAGTGATAAAAGTGGAACAGCAGACTGACAGGAGAGACAGTTTTGGGGGAACTGACTAATGGACTTCTAACGTTATCCAAAACAGACCAAGAAAACTATTTCCCTGTGCCATTGAAGCTTCCTTTTCATACACAAAGATGCTGCTTGTGTGGAAATGATATCAGTCACAGAATCACAGAACATCAGAGGTTGGAAGAGACCTCGAAAGATCTAGTCCAACCCCCCTGGCAGAGCAGGATCATCCACAGTAGGTCACACAGGAACATGTCCAGGCAGGTTTTGAATGTCTCCAGAGAAGGAGACTCCACAACCTCTCTGGGCAGCCTGTTCCAGTGTCCTGTCACCCTCACAGTAAGGAGGTTTTTCCTTATGTCTACATGAAACCTCCTATGCTCCAGCTTGCACCCATTGCCCCTTGTATTAAATATAGAACCGGGAGTAATACAGTAAAATTAGTTTTAAGACTTTGGTGATTAAGAAAAAAAAATATGTCATGATACTGCATTTATCTAGCTAAAACAATAAGAGGATTTTTATCTGCTTTGTAAAATTGCATGTGCTTTATCTGTGAAGAATTACCCTTAAGATGAAAAAATGAGAAAAGCAGACTGATTATCCTATCAAGTGTGAACTGCACGCTGTCAGAATATCTTGTTCATTTCATATAAGCAGATAACTTTTTTGGGAACCCTTTCCAGGAGAGTGGGATTTAAACTTTCTCACATCCAGGCTGCATACTCTGGCACATTCAACAATCTGGATGATAATCCAGAGAACAGTTCTGTGTTAATATAGAAGTAATTCCTATAATAATAACTTTTAAAAGATTTCCACCAACTTTGTAAAGTCAATAATTCATTCAGAAGCTGGAAATCGGGGTCTTTGGTAGGATTCCAAACTGCTTGTTACATATTCTCTGTAAGAGACAGTGTTTCTCTTGAGGGGCAGTGGTATTTATTAGATGGCAGAATTTTGCTTAATGCAGAAAAATAAACGTAATTGATAACATAAGCATACTTTATAACTATTTCATAATTTTTATCTCTTTCTTGAAGGGGAGCTTTTTGATAGTTCTTTGGCAGTTAGCTTTGTGTAGAAGTCAATGTTTATTTACTGAGAGCTCACTTAGAGTAGAAAAGTAATGCCATTCTGGCCATCCCACTGATGCATTGTCTTAGGATCAAAACTCACTCTGAACATGAAATTTTTGTAAGATACTAATGTGTAAGGAGCTTAGGCCTTTCAGTGCATCAGTGAATTTGCTAGTGTTATGGGTTTTAGCCCTTGGTGTGTGGTGGAAGAATTCAATCTCAATTCACGGGTCTGTGCTCTGTATTTTCACGATATCCATCCATTGTCTTAGTTTAAAACCAGTTTCTAAGAATTCCTAGATCAATACCTTTTAATTTTACAACTTTCAAAACCAGAGTTCATTTCAGTGTTGGTGAAAGAATTTGAGGCTTTCATAGATTTGAGTTGCTCTCGGACTTTTATTTTTCTTTGTGCTATTGTTAAATACTGTTCTGTTGCTTGGAGAACTCATTTGTGTACAGGACAGCTTGCAACAGACCAAAGGTGGCATCTTGAGGCCATTGTAATGATTCAGGGTAGCTGAAATTCAGAGAATGACAGGTGTTAAATACATGTCAAAGTGTTACATGCACTGAAGTAGTGAGTGCATAGATTCAGTTGGCAGTGGATGACTGAAGGTGATCCCCTCCAAATCTGATACTCTTATTTTGCAGAGACACGAGTGGCTCAAAGAATGGTTGTAAAATCTGCCTTTCATTAACAACTGTGTACTGTTCTTCATTGCTAATTCGTCTTCAGCTTTTGTTTAATGCATACAGAAAACTGTGGAGGTGTAAGTGATACTTTTCAAAATAAAGCCTTGGGGAAAAAAGAGCTAATGCACTCTGGAGGTTGTTTTCCAAAGGTTTTAATTCTGAGGTATATCAACTTCATTTTTTACTTCCTCCACTATTAAATCTCATGTACAATTGAACAGGAATTGGTTAAGAGAAACAACTCATTCCCTTGAACATTTTTTGCTGAAGAAGTATTAGTATCAAAGTGGATTATTAGAACCTGAAGCTGACATCTTAATCAGGAATTCTACCAAGTAATCAGGTCTGGATGGAATTTTTGTTCTGCTTGATAATATGAATTTGTACTCAGCTTACTTGTGCTTGTGTCAACATTTTCTGAGTGTATTGGGAGCAGGGCATGTTGAGATTTTTCGGTGATCAAATGAGATGTGAGTCTGAGCTATTTGGAGACTCATAACTGTGCAATTACTGTTAAAGAGGTTGTCAGTGTGCTTGATAGCTATAAAGAACAGAAGACTTCTTCCCAGCTTAGTGTGAATTTACAAATAAAGGTTTAGAACAAATAGAAGTTCCTGTACTAGGCAATGAAAACTCTTGCCCTTCAGAGATTGGTGCTAAAAAAGAAAAGAATTACCCACAACTTTGGAAAGTTATTTGGTGCTGCTAGTTAGAGATGATTCTTTTTATTTGAGTTTTCCTGTGTTTGTGTCTGATACAGCCAGTGCTTATTGTTTTTTCCTCTGTTTCAGCACCCAAAGACAATGAAGAACGTGTGTTCCGGGAACGAATGCGCCCCAGAAAGCGGCAGGGTGCTGTGCGACGCAGAGTACATCAGGTTAATGGACACAAGTTTATGGCCACCTATCTTAGACAGCCAACATATTGTTCGCACTGCAGAGATTTTATATGGTATGACTTTGCTTTCTTTTCAACTTTGAATTAAAGAGTTAACATAGTCTCCTGTTTTGCTGAAGTATAAATGGTGTAGAGTGCTAGTTCTTTTCCTTTTCATTTTAATATTAAGCTGTCATCAGTTTTGTAGACACTAAGACTCTCAAACTTCCATCACAAAAGTTAGAATTTGTTGTATTAGTGTTTTTTCATCTATGAACCGCAAAGATGAATCTTTTCTGGTCTGGTGCACGCTATAAATTCTAGGTAGACAGCCAGTCTCCTGTTCTTCAGGTGCCAAAGTGTAGGTTTAGACCTAATATTATTAGACCTTTACATTTTGCCAAGGTGACTGAATTCTTCTTTAGGTTCTTAAGTATCACCATCTTCCTCCTAGGAAACGCCAAGCTCCTGTACATCCTGCTGA
>NW_010292101.1:5809-40584 GCF_000700745.2 Antrostomus carolinensis
TTCTAATAGTCTAGGGGTTTGGGTTCTCAGTGTACAGGGTCTTTCTTATTGCAGTGTATGTCAAGAACTCCCTTTTAGAGGTGGTTTGCGTTAGTTTGGAGTACTCACAACTTTCAGATAGGGAAAAGTGGTGGAGCCATTCAGATTTCAGTTATTTTTCAGTAACTACTGATGTTTTCCAGAGTTACCCAGAGATACTGATTTGCACCTTAACACATATAAGATCTAATGTGATCCATAATTAATATTTCTTAAGAGTGTGTAACCAATCAGTCTTTCTTAATGTGAAATTATGTTAATTGTACGTGAACTCAACTACATTCCTCTAAGAAATGTCTGCAGGTTAGACTTTAGGTTAGCTAAGATGATTTCAAGCAACAATATTGGCAAATACAATCTTCTGTCTGTTTAGAGGCCTGCTTGATGACCATTTTACTGGCTTGTGGCTTCCTTCTCTATGTACCCTTTGGCTTTGCCTATTCTATTATAGTAAATGTGTCTTTACACATTAATCTCTTCATGGCCTGTCATCCTACCTCGTATGTCTTAGCAGCTGAAACGTGGTTCCTACTTTGAACTGATCTCAGACTAGGCATGCAGTTATGAGATTATTGGTTATTAAAAGCTATTCTTTTAAATTTGTGCATGTCCTTTAAAGAGAAGGAAAAAAAATAATTTAAAAAAATATATATTCTTCATTTTCTAAAACACTCTTTTGTTTTCAGGGGTGTAATAGGAAAACAGGGATACCAGTGTCAAGGTAAGAGAAAATCTACAGGGGGACAGTTTGAATATATGTTGATGTTATAATATATAAATAATAAGATATTTTCATCAAGTATTGTCTATGTACAGCATTTAGAATGTAGCACAAGATGATACAGAATAAGTTTGTTTCACCAAAGATACAGTCTTTACAGTAAGTCACAGTAAGATTTTTCAAAACTGTTGGTCTTAGACAGCACAGATGAGGGAGGGGCACGGTTATCATCACTGAACAGCAGATCCTAGGTATCTCTTGGTGCACATCCAACCAGGGGGATGTATCTGCAGATGTTGTCTTATCCATTTTTCACTTCTTGCATTTTAAAATTGTGAATTCTTTATTCTGCTTAAGATTCTTCATTTTAAAATGCCAGGTAATTGCAAAGACTATAATTAAATAGATGAGATAATTATAGAGGTCATCATTAGAGAAGGTTATAGCAAAGGCTGCAGAAGTACATAATTTTCAACTCCATTTTTCAACTTAATTTCTTGTACTCTTGATTTTTTTATGCAGTCACCTCTTGGGATGATGTTTTTCTGCTTCTCATCTGACAAGTAGAAATAATCAAGTTAGTGATGATTTTTCAGTTACAAAAGACTTGTTGAAATCTCATTGTAAAAAAATGAATGCAAGTAGTGGTTTTACTTGCTGTAATAAGAATTGCTGTATTAATATACAGCAGAGGTTCCTTGAGTTCTGATCTTTTTTTTTTTTTTTACAAAAATGACCAGAGCTATAAGAAAATGAAATTCATTATTTCATTCTGAAGGGTTTTTTCTTCACTTAGTGACTTTGAATCCCACAGTACAATAGAACTTGCAATTATTACTCTTATCTGTCATATCTGCAAATGTTAGTTATTGATTAAGTAATCAGTATGAATATTGAAAAAGCATTTTTGCCTCCTGAAACATTTACTGTTACCAATTTACGATAATATGTTACAGAAAGAATGTTCAACTTTGTTTTTTTCTGTTCTTTGGCATTTACAATGAGTTATCTTTATGTCTCTTTTCCCCTGGAAGCTCTTCAGAGAGCAATTTTTCTTTTGCCAATGTGGAGATCATGGACTTTAACAGATAAAGAAACATGTAAAAATTGAGAAAAATTGTGTTTAATATTTCAGAAGGTAATTTATAGGTTTACATACTGAGATTTGGCAGATATGCTTTAATTGTCCTAAAATTCATTGGTCTCTTGAAAGTCCATTATCTTCTGCCTTTGTAAGCCAGACTTACTTCATAGGACTCAAGAAGTCACCAGTCACTTGCAGCGCTTTCAAGTCCCAGCATTTCTAGTCTTCTGAGAACAGTCTTTTGCTTTAAAATCAATCTTCATGAAAATGCATTCTTTTCTCTGTTTTTTATTTATAGTTTGCACTTGTGTAGTCCACAAGAGATGCCATGAACTTATAATAACGAAGTGTGCTGGCTTAAAAAAACAGGAAACTCACGATGAGGTAAATGTTTATAAAATATTTTTTTCAGATTAAATTCTGTCTTTCATGTGTTCAAAGTGGTGTCATCTCCTCTGTTTAATCAATAAATTTTCTGGACTTTTTTGTGCCCTTCTAGTCATCTTGTGATGTATTTTTTTGGAATGACAGATTACCATAACAGTTTCATTTACATTGAAATTATTATACTGCAATTTATGTCTAATTATTAAATTTTTTATAACATCTCAATGCTTAAAGTCTCAGTGAGCTCCTTCTGCCCCTTTTCATTTTTAACATTTCTCCACTTCTGAGTTAATATGAGTTTTGGAATTTTAATTCCAAAGAAGCAGGATGGGACCCTTTATCCCTGAATTGCATTTTGTGTGGCGGAGTCATTAGCAGCTGATAGGATAGACAGTATACTTTAGTATTTTGCATCAACATAAAAGACCACCCAGAATTTACTTGCAAAGTCTCACCTCAACAAAGACTGCATCCAAACTGTCAAAATGTAGAACAAAACCCATCTGTATGTTGAAGAAGGCCCATCAATAGTGTGCAAGACGGTAGCGATAACACAAGGTACTGCAGAGCTAACAGATTTTCAGCATAATTACTCCCTACCTCTAGCTTTATGATATCATGCATTTAAATAAATGAAGACATTACCTGAAAATTAAATTAGCTGCCTCCAGCACCATTCTGTCAGGGAGGTAAATAGATAAACCAACAGCATGTTCAGCTCTGGATCAGAAGAGAAAACAAAGCAATCCTTTCACTTGGGTTAAAGGCCCCTCTCAGCTAAGATGACCCTTTTAGGCTTGGTTAGGAAACTAATGTTAATTTCTGTGTTCAGTCATACACCAAGGAGTGATGTGACTGCTGTAGGGTTCAGCTGCCTTAGATTCCTCAGCTTTGGGGTATCCTTTTATGGCTGGGTTGATAGGGGACAGTTGGAGAGGGTGGTGGGGTTTACAACTTTTTTTAAATAGTTGTAGCCCTCAACTCTAACCAGTGAATGCTTTATTTTATACATAAGTTTTTTGTTTGTGTTTTAACAGAAAAGCTAATGAATGCTCACTGTCCTGTTCTGTTTTGTGCAAAAGCAAGGGTCTACTATCCTGCTATAGGATTAGTGAGGTAGTCTGTGGATGATCCCAGTCCCTTGGCCACACAGAAAAGTACATTTCTTAGTTTTATTTGTTAAGAACCTGCATTTATGTACTTGAAAAAGCCTAGTTTTAAATTACAAATCAGAGTTGTATGTAACAATTGTTTTAAGCCACTCTTTCAACTTAGACATGAATTTGACTGAGACACTAATTGATCTCATTCTTCCTGTGCAATTCACTGCCATTTTTCATACTGGAAGCATTCTTTCATATCTGATTCGCAACCAGTATTTTACGTCTGAAACTTGATCACGTGCAGAGGATTGTGATAAAGGATTGTGTATGGCTAGTGCTCTTTTTGCCTAGTACTTACAGGAAGGTACAAAATCTTGTGTAGATTTATATTTCCAGGCTCCAGACTGGTGGAGACATGTATGCTTTGCTGATAGAGTGCTCTCACTGTTCAGAAGGGGTACTAGATCACTGGAGAGAAACCAGCAGTAATAGAAAAGGAAAGGAAAAACATATCTTAATTAATCTCCTGCTATGCAGTGACCACGATAAAAACTTATCAGTGACATCCTTTAGTTAGTAAGTAATCATACCTTGGAATCCCTGAACACAACAACTTATCCTTGTCATTTTCATAATCTAAAGAAGAGTGGGATATGAAAAGGTAAAGGGGTTGTGATATATTTCTATTTCTTAATCCTGTATTAGTTGGGTCTCCTGCTCCTGCAACAATTGGGAGTGACTTCCTTGCCTTCCACATGAAGAGATCTTTCCTGATAGCTATGTATTTGTTGTTCCCACAAGTACTAGGAAGTAGACTTTGGTCTTTATCTCTTGGACAACAGCAGCCCTTCCCCCTCTTTTTCCCCTAATAAAAGTAGTGAGAAGAACTCAGGGGCTGGAGTATATCCAATGCAAAGATCATCATCTGAGCACAGACCTTTTCATCTTGTTGGAATTCTGTGTGGTTTCAAAACGTAAAAAGACTTTGGCATACACTGATTGTAAAGAAATTAATTGGAATAAAATATGCTGTGTTCTCCTTTTTCAGCAAGTGGGATCCCAGCGTTTCAGTGTCAATATGCCTCACAAGTTCAGCATTCACAATTACAAAGTGCCCACCTTCTGTGACCACTGTGGTTCATTGCTCTGGGGTCTTTTGAGACAAGGTTTACAATGCAAAGGTAAGGATTACCACTTCAGAGCTTTTCTTTTTCTTTGTGAATGACTTGTAGACTTTGAAAGAACTTCAGATATTCTGTCTTCTCCAGAATGTACAGAAATTATTAGAAAGTGAATAGCGGACTGGAACTTCCGGTGTTCCAGTTTTTGCCCATTGCCCCTTGTCCTGTCACTGGGCACCACTGAAAAGAGCCCAGCCCCATCCATTTGGCCCCCACACTCCAGGTATTTATAGACATTAATAAGATCCCCTCTCAGTCTTCTCTTCTCCAGGCTGAAGAGTCCCAGCTCTCTCAGCCTTTCCTCATATGGGAGATGCTCATCTTTGTGGCCCATCTTTGAAGGATGATTCATTATGTTCTGCAGTTAAAGGACTGTGTACTCTGTACAGGAACTGTATATGAAGTTGCTGCTGGAAGGTGTATTCATGTCATTTTAGCTGACAAACAGAAATGATTAGTTCCATATCTCTTTGTTTCAAGCAGATCTATATATTCTAAATGGGGGAGAAAACAGTACAAACACTTTCAAAGGAAAATAATATTTTAGAAATAGTTAATAAAAGGCTTCAATGGGTTCAGTGGGTTAATGGGAATGATGTCATGAAGGTTGTCAGATTCTTAGAAAGCTGTACCTAATGGAATTATAAGTACCTTTATGAATGGGTAGGTCCATCTTCATAAATAAAAAAATCATGTTATGTACACTTCTCAACTGCAGAAACATGGAGTCACACATGTGTATAAACAGGTATTCTATGAAATATATCCTTTGCAGTATTTAAGACAAGATGTAACTATAGATGAAGGTGAAGCCTAATGTTTCATGTCACAAATTACTGGGCGGCAAGGGAAAGAAGAAATTTCTTTCATGGCGAAGTAATTCACAGTGAGAGCATTCTGAAGTTCAGGCCTTCCCTTGTGATTCTACCTAGTGAGCAGTGATAAAATGTTAGACTCTAAATACTGTTACTTTACTACTATTGAAGATTTTGTTCAAATGGTATCTTAATTATGGTGGAGATATATTCAGAGAAGACTTTTCAATTAAACCTGATTTTTTTTGTCTTTGATTTTTAATCAGAGCCATAGTATCTCTCTCCACTTAATCTGTGAATATATTAGTTCACTTTCATGTGCTCTCTCAAGTACCGTATTGGTTCATTTGCTCTTAACTATAGAAAATAATGTTCTTTCTCATATGTATGCATTTACTGGGTAGCAGATGCGTAGAAACAATAGTTCAGAGAGCCTGTGTTGCTTACTCCATGTTCATAAGATTAGTGCCTATAAAATACAATATTGTCTGCATGAAATCTAGAATGTAGTGGAGCTGGAAATGTAATTTTCTCTGTGCTTTGTTTTCTCTCTTAGCAAGTGCAGAACAATGTTCCCTTCTCCAGACATGTACTTGCTTGCCCAGTGTGGTTATTAACACCATGAAAAGTGTATTCCAGAGATTTATTCTTCTTCTGGTTTTTTAACTTCTTATTCCTGTGCTTCTTTTTACAAAATATGTTCATGAAGGTGGACTGTACAGAATTTTCCTGCTTGCTTTGTGTCAAGCAGTTCAGTTCCTCAATGTCCACTGTTGTGGATCCTAGGTCAAACATTTTGCCACTGAGCTTTTGTCACTGAATATACATGCACTGAAAACACCATGTGTAGCAAATTCTTTTTGCTCTTCTTGTGAGCTGAAACATACTTGAAAAGAAGAGGCACCTGCTTTCTGAAGCACCTGGTTACTGCTGCAGATATAATGCCTGTGGGTAGTCTCAGACGCAAATGTGGTTTGTTTCTTTAGGTCTTACACAAGTGAAAGTATCATTGATGAACGATATAATGAAATGAAGCTTTATAAATGCATAAAATTTTTAATATTTTTTTCTCGAAAAAGTAATTGAGGAATTTGAGCAATTGAATGTTAATCTAGTATTTAGTAACACTTGCAGTTTCCCTCCCTTTATGCCTAGCTCCACAAGAGGGCAGTGACGTCTAAGATAAAATTTGTCATCTGGCCCTAACAAATCCACCCTGTACTGTTTTTAATGGAGCTGTGTTCTCCACCCCTACCCCATAACCTGGAAGCAATTTAAACTTTTTTTCCTCCTACTGGTATGCTAGTTTCAGAAGATGGTATTTAAGAAAAAGAGCTTAGTAACTGGACTGCCATCTAAAGAAGGAGAATGTCTAACAGTGACAAAGACTTTAATTAAAACTTAAAACACTGTTGCTTTTCTGCCTACCTACATTAGGAGTTAATCTACCTGAGTAAAGTAGAGTAAGAAGCAAGAATATATAAGGAACTAATGTTCTCTAACTGTGAGAGCAGAAGTGGGCTGATAAAATCCAAGTTCTGAGGGAGTTTTCTTCAAATTCTGTTTAAGATTCACAGAAACATTAGAAATTTTCATTTGTTCCTGTGTCCTGGGTACTGTGTGAAAACACTGTTCTGCATTATCATAGCAGAAGAATGATAACCAGGTTAATAATTTTATATTGGCATTGAATATTATATTATATTAGTCACTGCAAATCCAGCGAAGTATTTTTCTACTGAAATTATATTTATTTGAAAAAGTTACTGGTAGGTGCAATAAGGTCTGATTTAAGTAAGACAAATGCATGCCAGGGTAGTATTTTATTTACTCTATTACTTTACATTTCATTGCAGTTTGCAAGATGAATGTACATCGACGCTGTGAAACAAATGTGGCACCAAACTGTGGAGTGGATGCTAGAGGCATAGCTAAAGTGCTTGCAGATCTTGGAGTCACTCCAGATAAGATCACTAACAGTGGGCAGAGGAGGAAAAAGGTAATTTTACTATGTAGTGTCACGTAAAAAAATGAGATGAGTATGGCTGCATTGTAATTTTACTATTTGGGGTTCAGTCCCACTTGCTTGACTTGTGCAAGATTTTTTTTTAAGTCAGTACAGCACTAAGACTTTGGCTTTTGATTTAT
This sequence comes from Antrostomus carolinensis, assembly GCF_000700745.2. NCBI lineage: Eukaryota > Metazoa > Chordata > Aves > Caprimulgiformes > Caprimulgidae > Antrostomus > Antrostomus carolinensis. The sequence goes on from NW_010292101.1 coordinate 13,288, forward strand.
AACTGCAAATCATCTATTCTGAATTTTGGTATTAAATTTATTTTGACTTGCTACAGTTTTGCAAACCTGGAGTCTGTATAGAGTCTGGAGGGATTTCCCTTTTTTAAGTTTGAGGAAGGAGATTTGATGGAGAGACAGTATCAGACACAACAGTTCATAAAAACGTAAATATCTCTTTGGGTCAGAATGGACATTGGGTAACTGATTGATTGAGACACAGCACTACTATATAACATTGTAAATGCTGGTAAATGAGAAATGTGCTGGTTCTCGTGAAGAGGAGCTGTTTGCCAGATGATGGTTCCAGAGTTGTCATCACTATTTTAGGAAGAACTAGGCTGTTCTAGAAATGAAAAGCCTAGGTCACCTCAAGTATGTCCAAAGCTGATTGAGTTATTCTGGACTGATAATAAGTATCCTGGATCAGAATTTGGCTGCACATTCTATCTCTATTTGCATGAATGTGGCAACAGGCCTGTTGCTCTCACTTACAGAAATAGGCAATTTTTATCATAATTTCTTAAAACATTGACATTTGGTTCTGTTCATTTTACTGATTATTGCATACTTGGATCCTATGTACACTGTTAAAATGTTACAGAAACATAGAAAACTCAGGAATAAATTAATTGATCTGTGACTCCTGGGAAAAGATGTTGTCATGTTGTTACTGTATGAGTTAGTTTGCAGTGCTTGCCGATACTTGTTGTAGTTAAACGTATTTACTGGACAGATTTCTACACAGACTTACAGTGGCTATTCAAAACTTTTCCACTTGCTGGGTATGCTTAATACATTTATTTCACCTTAAAAACCGATTTTTCTTTAAATTGACAGTTCTTTCTTTATTTATACTATGTTATCCATTTGATATGATGCCATCTACTGTATGGTTGAGGTCCTTCCAGTGAGAACCTATAGGGGTAGAACATCTTCACTTTTTTCATACTTCTACTTGGGAATTAAGGTTGTTAAATTAAATTTCCTTGTGACACGAGAGTATGTCATATCTGAGTACCCCTTTTGGAATTGTTCCTAGCTAATTGCAGGTGCAGAGACTCAACAACCAGTTCCTGGAAGCGCATCATCAGAAGAAGATAGGTCAAAGTCAGCACCAACTTCTCCATGTGATCAAGGTTGAACATCTCTTTTTATTTCCTAACTGATATGTATTGTCACATATTTTACTTCTTTAAGAGGAGTAAAAAAGCTGTCAGTGCCAGCATATCTAGAACCAAATCCACGAAGTAATTGCCACCAGAAAATGAAGCACTTAAATTTAGGAATGGCAAAAGCTTTTTTAAAAGGCCTGCTTCTCATTTCATTTAAATCTGAGAAATTTAAGTGTCTTTTAAAAGGAAAATTACAGAACAGTCATCTTAAAATATTGTTAAGTTTACTAGATGAGTCCTTGCTTAGCCAGATGCTTTTATGTAAGGAGGTTATATATTCTATTGTAAGACTGAGAACATTTTAAATAGTAACACAGATCTTGAGAGGGACTTTATTTATCTGAAAAGCTTATATCTGATAATAAGTTTTTGAGATAAAATTGCTTCCTTGCAGTTCCACATTGAACATTTGTGATAATAAAAGCTTGCATCTAGTTATGCTATGCTGTCATGTCTGTGTGGTCTCTAGAGGCTTCAAAAAACCATGTTTACTTTCAGTGATTTTGTTTCATGCATAGATTTGGAGACAAATATATTAATCTTCACTGATATGACCTGATTTATTGAGCTGAACAGCCTAATTGACAGAACCTGTATGTCAGCAGCACTTTTTTAATCTGATCTGATTGTTGTTTTTAAAAATCAGAAGTCTATGAGGTATCTTATGTATGAAGAATCTCTACACCAAAACATAGGAAGATGTTTATGCCAAATTCTTTGAAAACTGTTTGCAGTTGAGAAATTACTCAGCCTTATTTTTAGGAAAGATATTTCCAGAGCTCCATGGTAATAAGTACTGTAAAACTTTGAGTCCAGAAGTTATTTAAATTTGTCAGCCTTTTGGTTTCACAGACAGTATTTTGTTTAGATAATATTTTTAAAATATCTGGTGTTTTCCTTAAAATAAGAGCAAATAATTTGTCTAAATTCTCACTTAAATTTCACTTTTGTAGCTCACCTGTAAAGTTGTTGCTTCCAAGGCCATCAGGCAGAAGTACTATGCAAGATCTTGAAGCAGACCCTGAGCTCTGTTAGTCACCAGGACTCACTGTGTTTAACACTGAGAAACCCTCAGAATCATTTAGCAGATCTACACAATTGCTTCTTGAAGCAGCACTAGGAAGTGGTCAAATGCTTTATTGGCAGGCGTCTGATAGCAGCTGGAGCTGAGTAAGATGCTCCATTCATGTTGACTTCAAGGACTGGGATGCCCAACTATCCTTTGAAGTTTTGAAGATACAACTCAAAAATACTTAAGCAGGAAGATGAGTAAGTGCTGCAGGAAGATAGGGGTTTTCAAAACAAAGTACTTCTCTGGGGTACAGGAACACCCAAAATCACTAAACAACTATTAGGCTACTATCCTGACTTATCTTTCAAGTTTTGGATATGTAATTCTCTTAGGTTCATTTTTAAAGACCACCCTTCCTGTTAGAGCAGGGTTTTGGTTGAGCATATGTAGCAGTTTGCTACATATGCTAAATACACAGCATTGGAGGGTTATAAATCTCTCTTCCCAAAACTGTTATAAACTAACACAGGCTATTTTTCTGATGGTTGGTTAAAACAACCACTTTTTTTCTCTTGTTTCCACAGAAATCAAAGAGCTGGAAAACAACATTAGGAAGGCGTTATCATTTGACAATCGGGGAGAGGAACACAGGGCAACAGCTACAACGTCAACAGACAGCCAGCTTAACAAACCTGGGGAGAATGGTGAAAACGGGGAGGTCAAACAGGCCCAGACCAAGCGAATAGGCCTTGAAGAGTTCAACTTCATCAAAGTATTAGGAAAAGGCAGCTTTGGCAAGGTGGGAAGCTTCTGGGCTTTTTGGGGTTTTTTGGTCTTGTTTTTGGGTTGGGTTTTTTTTTTTTCTGATGTGCAGGCTTTTTTTGACTGTACTGCTTTGAAAATATTCATAATGACATTCAGGAAGTGCTTCCACTCTAGGGGTTTCCTTTTACCCTTTGGGTAAAAGCAGCTTTTACCCCACAGATCAGGAATATCAGCATCCTGATCAGCTGGCGTTTTCTGTGCTTTGGCTTTCATTAACTAGAGTCAAGCCTTCTGAAAAAAAATTTCATTGTTTCATTATTTCAGGATACTGGTAATGAAGACACACATACAGTTACATACATAGTGTTCAACAAGATAATTAGTTGTGGTCAGGCAGGAAAAATCAGTCCAAGAATAATGCTGTGGAGTTCTGAGTTCATTCCCTTTCTAGATAATACCCAGTTCAAGTTTACTTACTTCATAGAACAGTTTGTGTGCTTGTTTTTCCTCAGTGGGTGTGTTCAGTGCTGGAGGAAGCCTAACTCAAGCATTTTCACTCAGATATGACGAGTGCAAAAGACTTAGGTGCCCAAACTACCACACATGTGGCAAAGATGCAACTCTCCAGATACCTTCCCACAGTAGGGAATTGATGAGAGTGGAAGGGGAGTTGCTCTGTTTACAGGGCTTACAGATTTTCTTTTCACAGTGCTATGCACTGGGGAATCAAAGAGGACTGAAATGTTTTACAAGTACACTCTTCCTTCCTTGATATACAAGAACTGCAGATGCAGGGGAACAGTAGTAAAGCAGTTCTTTTGTCTCCCTGTTTTCTAATCCTTTCTCTGAAGATGGTCCTGGCTCCAAGCCAGAACTGACATTAAACAGAGTATAGGACTTGAACCTTAAACAATAGTAGTAGTTAAAATCAACAGCTTTAAAGCAGCTGGAATGGTAGGTGGCATTGTATACTAACTTCATCACACACAAATCTCACTACCAAAACTAGAAGATAAAAGTGGGAAATAAATTTCTGTTCTATATCAACTTCCTTCCATTTTTAGTTTTTGAGATCTCACTAATAGGCACTCATTAACATATTTGAATGAGGGGATAAAAACTTTTTATCTTCTGCATTCTTAACTAACAAACAAAATAAATACTGCCTGTTTCAAATTTAAAGAATAGCAGAGGTATATTTTTTCTAAAATTACATTACTTTTAATTTCATAAACATACATCCTAATTCAACCAAGTATGTTACTGTCTTTATATTTCCAGGGCGGTCAAACTCACATGCAACCCTGCATTTATAGTATCTGTTGTTCATATGTAAACAGAATTTCTGTTTGTTTTAGGTAATGTTAGCTGAGCTAAAAGGAAAAGATGAAGTATACGCAGTGAAAGTCTTGAAGAAAGATGTCATACTTCAAGATGACGATGTAGACTGTACAATGACAGAAAAGAGAATTCTGGCATTAGCACGGAAACATCCATACCTAACACAACTTTACTGCTGCTTCCAGACGAAGGTAAGCTCCATGAACCTTTTACCAGTTTGTGCCCAAGGACAATATTCACTATTTCCAGAATAAAAGACAGCAATGTGAAAAGTACAGCAATATTCTGAAAATATTTCTGAGAAGTTTTTGGCATTTCAGGAGTATTGAATAGGAGTACTGGCTGCTGTTAAATACCCTAAATACCTTGTAAGTACCAGGAGATGGCAGTAAATGAGTTAAAAAAAATTTTTAAAATACCCCACATGCATAAAACGCAAAAAAACTACTGAAGTACCGTTTTCTGGATGTCTTCTATACATTAATAGGATGTATCGTTTGTTGACTTAAGTACAAATGTTTTTAACATCCAGTATTCAGAGTAAAAATTCTAAAATGATCTTGTCAGAAATCAAATTATGACAGAACACTCATTTTTTCAGTTCTGTTGTGCTGTGTGTATACAAAATGTTCAACAAAGAAAGGAAATTGGTATACTGCTTATCAAATAAGTTCCTGTAGTGCTATTGTCTCTGATGTGCTTGAGGAGCAGGGAGAAAGAAGGGCAGACAGCTGATAATGAGAGCCTGCTCCCCTAGTGTGTTCACTGTTGGTAATTTTTCATACAGAATTCCTCTTCATGGCACATGTTTTGGATTCACTGCTTAAATGTGAGTGAACATTTGGATGGCGTAGCTGACTCTGTAGGATTTCTGAATCCAGTCAAAGTGCTTGAAACCAGTTGTGTTCACAGAATATTTCTGTGTTTAATTTTTTAGTCTCTTATTTCTCTCTTGTCATTTAACTGAGCTGACAATTTTTTACTTGTTAGTCCAGAAAGCTTTATGGACCAAAAAACCCCACAAAGTTAATCTGTCTTGCAGGTAGAATACCAAACATCTATAATTTTATTTACAGAATCATCCATTATTTTTGAAGTGCTGGATAAAATGTTTACTATTTCAAAGCACTAAGGTTTGAACTTCTGCCTGTTGAACTAAATATGCCATTCATTTCAATGGGATGAGTTTTTGGCCTATAGGGAATAAGTTTAAATGTTAGCATATATGTATGTTTTAAATAAAACACTTGAAAAGCAATCAACTTCCTTAAAACTTCTGGGTTTTGGTTTCTTTTCTTTCAGTAAGACACTACATTTGAGTATTTGAGTCAATTTAATAGAAAAATTTGTCAGATTAAATGAATAATTAAATTAGCAGGTTGAACAAAATTAAGAGTTACTAGTGGTGTGTATGACTGTATGCATGTGCATGTATAAATACCTACATATGCACATATTATAACCAAAACTACATATGGCACAAATGAGCAATTGCAATAATTATGTGTGTAGAATTACAGAAAGGCTGTAACTAAAAGATCTTCCAGCAAAGTTTCTAGGAAAGATGAATAGGGCAGTGGGAAAGCCATAGGGAGATGGCTAGTAGGATCAAGATTATAGTGTGTTCAAATATGCAAATAACAAATGCTTAATATGTTTATACAGTTCTGAATATAGTGAAAATGTGTTAGTGTTTTATATGCTTTGACATTGCCACAAAAATGTGTCCCAGGAAGATGCGTATACAGTTTGTGTCTACAGAGGATGTTTCATGCATTCACACTTTCATTGCATTTGAATGTATGTGTGAACATACTCTTTAAATGTTTTAACGTATTCTTTTAAAATCTGTAACTCATATTGAGCATATTATTACAGATTAAGAAAGTGGTCAGATAGTACAGGGGTGAGGGATAAACTTTCTGAACAGAGAGGGACCTTTAGGACTAAGGCAGACTGCACTTCCCTGAAGAGTAAACAAATGTATCAGCAGCCTGATGTGAATCATGTGGCAGGACATCAGTAAAGATCAGTTTTACATTAAGTGAATCATGACAGAAGGTTCTCCTGCTACTCCTCTGGTTTCCAGGAGATTTCTTTCCTTTTGTGTTTCTCAGCTGTTCTCCCTTCTTTTTTGTGCCTTCCTCCTTGCTCTCCGAAGCCATTCATCAAAGTAAGATACTCGGCAATTCTTCTTACTTTCTTCTCTCTTCCCAGATCTCTTGACCAGAAAGAAACTATAGTTTGTAGCTTTGCTTGAACTCAGGGGAACTGATAGTTAAGTGATTTATAATTGCAAGTCATAGGCCAATGACTCTTAACAAACACCCAAAACTACACATAGTGATACCCAATCAAAAATCCATAGTTGAAAAATTGAAAGGTTTTTTTGAGTGTGGTCTGCAAACAATTTGCAAATCACTCTTTAGAAAGAAACAAAGAAACAAAACATATAAAAGCAAAAGTAATTCATTTCTTAAAGCTATAAATTATTTATGAATGACAGCAAATGAAAATGTACCAAGTAAATTAGCCACTGAAAGATTTGCTCAGGTTCAGTGGAAAAACAGGTAGGAAAACTTGCTCAGACAAATACGGTCTGTGGTTAAAACAGCTTTACTAAGACAAAGGCTATTGTACAATAGAGTTTAAAATGGGTTTAACAGGAGTGTATAGTTAGTTACGCTGTGATGGTATGCCATGCCATGGCTGCTGTACTTTGCAGAACTGGTCCCTGAAGTGATCGTGCTGGAATTAAATTTTACATTTCAAGTAGAGCATATTTGCCTTATACACCCTGACTTAATGGCAAGATTGACTCAGTATTCATTGTCAAAGCACTCAGAGGCTGACTTTATGTAATGAGATTACTTGCTTTGTTCCTCTTCCACAAAAATGCAAATGTATGAGTTTGACTTTATATATTGCAGTGTTTTCCTTCAGTAATAAAGGTGAAGACACTGCAGAAAAGTTGCCTAATATGCTTTTTATAGTAAGTATGCTTCAGTATTATTTTTTTTTTTTTACATGGAGCAGACTTTTCATTAGGATCATTTACTAAATGATACTATTATTATCACAAGGGATCATGTTTTAAATTGTAAATCGTCTTGGAATTCAGAAATCATGCCAAATAATGGCTAATAACAGCATACCTTATACACTAATGTGTTTTTAACCCTACATATCTGAATTTACTTAGCAGTCCCATCTAGCTTCCTTATTTTAAAGGAATATTCTCAAGACTGGAATTTCTAACGTTCCTAAAAGCTATCTTTGATCAAACCAGTTTGCTGTAAGCCCATCAATAAGTGAATCCACCGCCCCCCAATCAACATTCTATATTAAAATTGTATATATATTCAAATATCATACTTGAGGGTTTGTTTTGCAATCTTTTGCGGTGACCTGGAGGAGCTGGGTTCTGTTCCAAAGCTTGGGATAAATTCTGTGAAGCTGATACATGATGTTTTGTCTGCAATAGTGTGAGGTATGAACTCAGCAACCCAGTCCTATACATTAAAAGGAACATAAAATCTATGGGCAGGACTTCAGCTGATGTGTATTTTTACGTGGAAGGAGCTCGGATATTTTAGTGTAGCATAACTTACAAACCCACGTCACAGTTAGATAGCGTTTTTCAGTGCTCCTGTACTATGGCAGCGTTTCCCTTCGTGTTTTGCCAGAATATGGTCAATGCAGCTATCGATGTATTCAGAGGAATTTGAGTACAGATATTCAGATGTATTTGAGTTCCATTTTGCGTGTGGTCTGTCAGCTGGGATATAACTGAAGAATACTGCATTCTGTATTTGACACTCCCACAGCAAAACTTTCCCAAGGTCTAGCATACCAGGTACAGCATTACTGTAATAACTGACCTTTGCTTATCGTCATCTTTGATTTCTTCACGACTTCATTGTGTCCCTTACTGAGAAAATGCCAGGGGGTTTTAGGACTACTGCTGTTTACATTCTTTTTTAGCTCTTCCTCCTGTCTTTTCTTTCTCTTCTTCTATGTGCTGGTTCCTTGTGTTTTCAGTAAGGAGTATTTTACCTGACAATAATGCTGATGCTGCCCAATTCCCTTCTCTGGCGTCCTCTTCACTGCGACCTTATACCACGCTTCAGTGATCAACTATGGAACAGTATCAGCATTAGGTTTTATTGGTAACAGTTCAGTCAAGTGGCTGGAAAAAAGGGTTTAAGTATTTCTAGAGCTATTTTTTCTGAAGACATTCTTGTGTTTATGATATGTTGTTCACAGTTGGAAGTTTCAGAACTGTGAAAATTAAAGTCTTTCCATTAAAAAAGTTGAGAATCTACATAATAAAGGTATATAGCTTCACTTTATTCTTCCTACACCCCTGTCAGCCTTCTTCGTAGTACTTAAAATTTTCAAGACCTGTGAGATGCACACCCTATAATTTATAATAAGTTATCCTAAGAAATACTTTATAAATAAAATATTTTTAAAATTAAGACAGTGAAAGCTTTATTCCAATAATTCATTATAAATTTAGAAAACTAGAGAACTACTGCTTTTAACATCTCCCATTTGCCTTTATCCAACTTCAGTGAGTTTGATAAATTTGGAAATAGTATTCTTCTGCTCTTTTCAGAGTATATTCAACAAAATTGCTTTGTACATAGACATAGTAGAGAGTACTGTTAGTACAGAGCAATGTTCCTGTTGAATGAGAGAGCTGCGTAACTTGTAAAGGACTCTTAGTCAGCGTTCTAGTGATTTCTATTAGAGAAAAGTAATTAAATAAAGGATAGAGAAAGTCAGAAGTTCAGTTACTACAGGTAAGTAGTTAGACTTCTCGCCCATAAAAATATTTTTTTCCTTACAATTGTCTGCATGTTAAAAGCAGCGTCTCTATTCATAACACAGCTCCTGAGCTGACCTGCAGGGCCATTCACTTTGCTGTGTTCTGGTCTTGTAAGGTAGAGATTTGCCACATGACAGTGTCAGAACTGAAGGACGTCTAGGAATAGGGTGTAGTGACCCTATTAGGACTATGTTGATCCGTTAACTGTTATATTCTACCTAGTAGCTTACTATTGGTTTATCCTAGACTGTGTACTATTTCTTTCTGCATGTTAGCACTGTATCTAGCACACTGTGGGTAATGCTAGAAGGCTGGTGTTTATAAATCTAAGATTTAGGAGATTTTATTTCCATTTCAGCTGTCATAATGTTCCTTTGTGGTTTTGGCAAACCTCTGAACCTCTTTCTGCATCAGACCCCTCTGTAAAAACTGAGAGTAATCAGTTCTTCTACTCAGGGCTTGTATTTAAATGTTTCCAAGGAGGGTTTGGAAGTCCAGTAGTACGATATTATTATAGTGTACGAGGATCAGTATGGAAAAGTGGAACATTGCAAAAGGTATAAAATGGAGTTCCATTTTTAAAGTTACTGGTTTTATTTGTGTAAGAAAAATGTAAAACGGTAGAAGAAAAGAGAATCATATGCCTATGATGTCTTTAAGTCATGTTTTCTAAGTTAATTTAAGAAGAATCACTGTAGTATGTGACCAAAACTGTCTTTGATAATAGCAAGTCATATTTCTCTTGTGTGTATTTGTACAAAGAAGTAAATGTCTTCTGCAGTAATAGCTCAGAAGAGTGTCATTTATGATATACAGTGCGAATTAACCTGACTGGCCACTGCTACCTTCATCTGGGACTAATCAGAGCTTATAATCCATTTTATCTGGTATTCTTGTACTTTTGTTGCTAAGCAGCTAAAGCTATTATGCAGATATTGCTATATGGGTGTAATCAGTTTAACACAAGTTTGCATTGCCTTTTATTACTGATTAGTGTCAAATTAGAACTTTTTAGGGCCCAATTCTGTTCATTATGATCCCTGCTTCAGTGGATTTGTACATGTGAGACAAAAGACTAAATTAGCCCCTGTATTTTTAGCTACTTCAGTGTTTAAATATTTTAATACCATTTAAATATAAAATTATTGCCAGCAGTTTCTTAATAGTAAGTGTTAACTATGGTAAAAAGGTAGAATAAAATGGTGGGTAAGCATAGAGCAATATTACTTACACTGTTTATGTTATGGTACCTTTTTATATACATTTATACATTTTAACTTAATTTTAATTTTTTATTTAACTGTATTATTATATATGCATATGCACAGAATATGTGCAATAGTAGCTGTTTTTTAATTCTCAGCTTGTTTCTACAGGCAGATCATATCATAAGAAATTAAAATAAACTGTTATTGACTCATTCTTTGGAATATTTCCTGAAGCACTAGAAATTAAGAGTGGTATCTGGTGATGTTTCATATATCATACAGTCAAGAAGTCATGTAAATACATGAAATTTTGGCAGAATAAGGTTTTTCAGAAATTTGGGTACTGTCTATGTTAAATTTAGATTTCCTGTCGATTGCTGCGCAGTATTGACCGCAATCATTGTATTGTCTAAAAGTAGACACTGTGGTCAAGAATAGTTGGAATGGTGAAGCTGATGATTAAATACTGTAATCATTTTCTCTCTCACACACACAAGCCCCTGTTTCCAGCATGATGACCTGGTTTTGGAAAACTTGCTATTATGCTGCTAAGTTACTGCTAGCTGCTCTTGAAGGATTATTAAAGCCTGGTTAGCTCACTGAAGATTCATTGTTCACATTAGTCCTTTTAGTGTTAAACTTCAAGTCAGACTATCAGTGCAGACAGGCTCATCAAGGGCCCGTAGGAGAAATTACTTCTCCATCATCAATCAGGAGAGTCTAAATGCTTCTCTTTCAGACAGGAAAGACTTTTATTTTGTGGTGTAGCACCCAAACTGAACAGGACTCTTTCACACCCTCTCAAAGCTAGGGCTTGTTCCTAGTTTTCATGTATACAAGTGAGTGCTGCAGCTGCAGCTCCATGGATTGCTTTGCTGTAACCAACTGTGATAGTTTAACTTAGCTGGCAGCCAAACAAGACACGGCCACTCGCAGCCCCCCGCTCTTTGCCCCCTTCCCCCGCCACCCAGGGAATCGGGGAGATAATTAGAGGGGTAAAGGTAAGGAGACTTGTAGGTTGAGATAAGAACAATTTAATAATTAGAGTAAAAATAAAATTAAAGTAATAGAATAATAAGAGTAATAATGTTAACAACTATATATATATATATAAGTGATGCAGAGTACAATTGCTCACCACCCCCTCATAACAATCCTGGAGGAGTAAAAAGGAACCCTGAAACCGAAAATCTCAATCCCAGAACAGCGAGCCCAAGCAATTCCCGAGAGAATCCCCCCCTTTCCGGTCAGCCCCAGTTAATACACCAAACATGACATAATATGGAATATCTCATTGGCACATCCAGCTGTCAGTTCGGGGTTTTACTAACTACTACACTTTTCTTCTCCACCCCCCCTTCCAGTCCTCTGTTCTTGGAAGCTGACCAAGCACAGTGTCCTTGCAGTTATCAACATTTCTTCTTATAACAATCCTCACTGAAACCAAAACACAGTGCTTTCTAGCTACTGAGAAGAAAAATAACCCTATCCTAGCAAAAGCCAGGACACCCACCAAGGCCCTGACAACCCCAGGAATAGTCCCAAGTTGGCATCTGTGGCCAGAATTCACTGCAACCACCATCATGAAATAGGTGAGGGGAAGCTGGAGTTCATACTGATTTTATTTACCTTGGTCCTCATGTCTGCATATTTGGATTTTAGCGTTAACTATGTCAGTAGTTCACTGTGTTAGAAACATCTTAGTGTAGCCAAGCATAAAATTCAACTTCAAGATTTTAATCCTGATGTGATCATGTGCAGACAGGAGGTTTTTAGGATAACAGGTGGACCTAAGGGCCTTTTAGGTACTGTTTTCATATCTCTTGGACAGAGTAGCTGGGCCTACATGTTGCACACTTTTCCTCTTGGGAAGAATGTGTTTCTCCAGTTGAGGCATGTTTGAGGGGAGGAATTTTCAGCATATCTACCAGATGCTTTGCCAGTAACTTCCCTGGCAAGTCTGTCCGTCTTGTAAACTGTGCTTTAGCAGAGATCAGAGGAGACAGGAGTATTGTCATCCAAACAGGGCAAAGGGGATAGCAGACTTTGAACAGAACTGGAGTAGACTTACCACTTACTGGGTCCACAGAATCTCTGTATAAGCTTTGTATTATGGCTGTGTTAACATCATGCTGGTTGGTTCCTCATCTGGCATTTTTAATCTGACAGTTTTTGTGGGAATGGAGTACTGTTCCTCATCCAGCGCAATAATTGAACATTGCTGCTTTAAATGAAATCCTACAGGTTAAGGCTGGATTGTGGCTTTTAGTTTAATTTCATCTTGGGAGAGAGGGGTGGAAAGGATAAGGATAATCCACCATGTGCCAGCAACCCTTGGAATAAATGTGCCTGGCTGGTTTGTAGCAGGATCTGTCACCCTGCTGCCATGTGCTGTGATCTTCCTTTCTGTCCTTCCTCTACACCTAGGTCTCAAGACCACACTCACACCTGGTGTAGGATCCCCCTTTTGGACAGAAAGACATGACCTACATGAACACACTGACCCTTTGTCCTAGAACCTTTTGTACTTGTATTTTATAACTGTAAAGCACTATTCATAATTTGCCTCTAATGGGTTCAATATAAAAATGAATTTGCAAAAATAAAACTTATGTTTAAAATAAGTGAAAATGTAATGCTCACATGGATAGCTATCAGGATGCCTCATTTATCCTAGTTAACTGTTTTAAAAGCTATTTAAAGAAAGCTAGTTTTACCCAAGTGATTGTGGGAGACCATTTAACACTGTTTGTTAGGTGTTGCTCTTAAAAGTAAGCAACTAATGCACCCCAAAGGAAGAGTCAGGAAAAAGGAAACTGTGTATAAAATTTGATTCTTCTGCAGCTTGTTTTCTAAATGCAGGAAATTATTCTCTTTGGAATGCATTTGGGCACTTCAATACAACTATTTTTTTTTTTTGTAATGACACTGAGCTTAGTAAATTATAATTGTATGGGAGAGAATTTCAACGTGGGAAAAAAGTGGAATTTACAAAACATTTGGTTTTGCATCTTTAGGAAAGTTTTCATTGTTTTTCTTAGCATGTACACAGTAATTTTAGTTTTGGATAATGTGTCATCTGCACCATACACCATGTGGGCTAAACTTGTGGAGGGTATAACTTAAATTACACTTTATCTCTTCTCAAAACCACACAATCAGATTATTTTTACAATGTTAATGGGTGTGTGAGAAGATTTAAGGGAATCCAGTTTATGCCATTTTGTCTCCCTTGTGGGTGAGTACTTTTAGAAGAAACACACTTTTTTGATGGCAGTGGGGTTTACTCTTGCCTAATTACTGTGGGCTAAGAGTAGTGATGCCTAGCCTATAGTCTCATGCTTGTGTGTGGGGAGTCATGTAGAGAGCTTCTTTGTGTTCCCGCATAAGGTGAACCCAAGCCCATTCTGTAAGCTGAGAAGTGTCCAGTGCATTGTTTATCTTCTTAAAAAAGATGACAAGGAAGGTGATCCATAATGTCAACTGAGCAGTTAAGAGACGTGACTCTGGAGGAGAGCGAGTGGTGTGTCACTTGTGGGCCTGGAGTCCACAGTGCCTCAACACCAGTGCTGAAGTGCTGTATAAAGAATATATACAACTTCCACTAATAGTAAGGAGCAGTAAACGTAGATCTATAAAACATGTAGAGGTAAACTGTATATCATAACTGATGCTTTTCTGTTCTCTTCCAGTAAACTGATTGGTCATTAAAAAGTAATTGTTCAGAACTAAGGAAACCTTAGTTTAAGAAAGACGGCTTCCAAGTCCTGGCTGTGCTTATTAACACAGCAGTTCATAGGAATGCAGAGAGTTTAGCAACTGTGGGAGATCATGACAGTGAACATTAGGTTTTGGAATCTGCTATATCATCTTACAGCAAATGACTATTAACTCCCGTGAAATGCTTTCTTTTTCCATTCTCCTCTTTCCATGTCTAAAAATGTGCATAGTCACCTTTAAATGATACTGAAAGGAGGGAAAGGGCTGGGAATTTTAATGTTACTTTCATAGTAAGTAGATTCTGATTATTACTGAAGCATGAATTATTTATATTGTGATCTCAGAATATGTTCCACTAACATGTCTATTATATTATAAAACTAGTGCAGAACAGTGTGTTAAATTATTTCCCAAAGGGAAATCCTCTGCTTAATTTGTTCACAGTCTTTCTCTTCCTATACAGTGTAGCATAAATATTTTACTTTTCCTGCATTGGATGTGTTAACCCATCTTTTCCTGCATTACACAGTGCATTTAATAACTGTAAGTCTCTTTTCCATGCACAGTGACTCTCTGTGTGTAAGATTAGCTTTGTTGTGATCAGATTATTAGGTCCTCTAAGGATTAATGGGGTTTTGTCAGAATGGTATGACTCTTAAAAATAATAATCATCAAATCATACTACTTTAAATTAATTAAATAATAGCAGTAAATATGCTGGAAAAAATCTTTCCTCTTGTAAGGGTGGTACATTATAAGGGAACTGAATGTTCATGGAAGGCATTCTGAAGGTTAATTTACAAACTTAACTACTTTATTAGTGTATGGAATAATATCAGCCAGTAGAAAGTCTGCGTATTTCCGCTGACAAATTTTTAAGTTGTGACCTAGAGAGGCCACCACATTTTTTTCCTTAATACATCCAGGAAAGGATGTATTAAGTTATGGTTCTTCTTTTCAGAGCATGTATACCTTGCCAAGTACACAAGTAAAATTGTCCTTTAGGTACTTAGCTTTTCATTCAGCCAATAGAAGGATGAAAGAGATCATCATAAGCTTCTATAAATAAGTTTTCCCAAGAAGCTTTGCAGAATCACAAAAGATAAGTAAATTCAAATACTCCAATTGATAAGTGGTTTCTTGAAGTCTATGGTGGTACTTACTTTCTCTTTTCTGTCCTCAGAAACCCAGTATTAAAATAATCATGCAAAATTCTACCCCTTAAAACTGCTTCCTGAACTGTAGAAAAAACTGTGCCCTGGAGATAAGATGCAGTATTTACTTCTGTGCTGCTTTATTCTTTTTAGAGGGTTTGGATGGCTTAAATGATGGCAGCATTTTGGACAGTATTTCTTGTTGTCTGACTAATTTATACTTGTGAATTGCCAGAGTTTTCAGCTGTGTGAAGCGTACACTTTGCCAAAAATTAATCAGGTTCTGGGAACAGGAAAGTATGGAAAATAAAGTAGATACAATTAATGCTTTTAAAGGTCACTGTTACATTTATAGAACTACACAAATCCAGACAGTGACGAGAGGTGTATGAATAATGACTTTCAATAGGAACTGAAAAAGCCTGGCTCAGACAGCTCATGTTTATTGTATAGACCAAAAAAAGTCAGTGTGTGGTGCTTACTCAGATCAATGGATATTTATAAAGAGCTTCATTTTCAGGAAGGGTTATGAAAACATGTTGAACTGTTGAACAGAGAATGTTATATGTAAACTAAGGATTTTGCATATATTTATCAGTTTTCATTAATTCTTTGTGCTCATATAGTTTTTCTCTTGAAACATTAATTTTTAACCTCTTGCTAGATTCACTTCATCCTGTTTTGGGAAGCTAGTTTGTATAAAGGGACAAAGAAAAGGCAAAACTAGGCTCTGACCTCATGAAGGATTGCATAAGACATACTAATATAAGAACAGCCAGCGTCTTGTTTGGCCCTGTCTCTAGCATTGCCCAAGCAGATGCCCAGGAAGAATGTAGGTAAAGGATAAAGCATATCATTACTTTTTTCCTGAATGCTATCCCAATATCAGGAGATAGATGACTTGGGCATTTCCTGAGCCAAAAATGGTGGCTTTGTGTGTAATGAGATGTCACCTTTGCACATAGTATTGTTTGTGGGAAGTGTTAACAGTGATAAACTACTTAGAAATGTAAATGTTGGAGAGCATTGTGTTTTGTTCTCCACCCATTAAGAGGGAGTGAAGAAACCCTCTTAATACCACATCTGCAAACAGACAAGCCTGTAGTGCAGTATAAGTATTTATACCGTCTCTTTTTAACAGTATTTCTGAAAGTAGTGTCTAAGCCATTAAAAATCTCCAACCTAATGTGGCTGTACTATTTCTCCATCATCTTCTACAGGGGTGAAATAATGTATCTGATCACCTGGAAATAGCAACTAAACGTACTGCGAAAAACAGTATTCCCTACAGGGTTTTTTTATATGCATTTCCATAATGTATTGTTACATATACATTAGATATAAAAAAAATACTACATGCTGTAATATAGGTAAATAGTACATAATAAATTTAATAGAGCAGTTCTCAAGTTACATTTTCCATCACTGAAAGCCAAGGTGCTGAAAGAAAGAAATAAGTGTTACAGTATCTTGTACTTTCCCATCGGGAACGTAAGCAGCAAACTACAGCTGGCAGTGTCATGCCAGAGCCAAAAGGGCATCATGCATAATGCATTAGACTTAATTAAGAAGTATGCCAAAAAGCGATGCCATCCTCTTTCATATTTTCGGTCTGCAGTGTTCTTTTGTTGAATTTCTGAAGTGGAAATTAAAAAAATAATATTTTAACCTTAGTTCAGTCACTCTTTAACACATTTATCTGAACATGTCTTAAAGAAAAGATAGAATATAGACAACTCTTCCAGAAATTTGAACAGCTCTGTTGGATGTATTGATGAGTATAACCCATGGATTCATTTATGGACCCATACAGTAGGAGAACAAGTTCAACAAGAGAAGAAAATGGCTTCTTTGGACATCCAAGAAATCACACTTGTGTTTTTAGACAATCAAATAGCAAAAATGAAATAAGGTTTTGGCAGGAAAAGGGGCTGCTTTCAGGGGTTTAAAATTCAGTATAGCCCTGTGATGTATTTAACTCCTGGAAAGTTATCTTTGGTTGCATTGAGATGTGAGAAACTTGGTGGTCATGTTGCTGAGGTGTCATTCATACAGGCTTGTGTGACATGTTTGCTTTGTGCATTGCATATATAAACACCACCTTCGTGCTTGCAGTATTCAAGAGCAGGTCCTTTAATGGCAACTGCTGTATTGCAGCAGCATAGGAAAGGAAGCTTGCAGAGCTTTTCTAGCATAACAAGAAACAGGAATATCATATCTAATGAGATTTCTGGATCAGAAATGGGGGAGTTTTAGATAGGAATCTGAATTTAAAGAGGCTTAAGCTCACCAAACCTCTGAACTTTTGGAAATTTGCCATGAACCTGTGGGAAAAGTTAAGAAAGAATTGTTGCTGGGTGATATGCCTGAAGCAATTAACTGCTTTCCACAGTGCAGTTCAATGTGGTATTATTATATAAAACACTTGAAGTGGTTCAAATATCCCTCAGGCTAACATGTAATCTCAGCCACATGTGTAACCCAGTATCTGAGTATTGTTTCATCTGCTTTTTAACTGGATTTAGACTCATGATTTGGGTCTAAGAAGCCACAGGCAGCTCCCTACAACCTAAAATATAATGAAGTTCAGGATTTGATACACAATACAGACTTCATTAAAATTTGTTAACCATTATCTGATTGCATAGTTAACATCATTCTGCAAATAGCATTGACAGAAAGGAGGTTTATTTACTGGCCTTGTACAGAGAAAAGTAATGTTTTATCCATTAGTAGTATGTTGTTTTTAAAGTTGTTTACATTCTGTGAGGAAACGTGGAAGCCACTGCTTGAAGAGGTTAGAGGACATACAAGTTTATGGGTTCTTTTTGAAAATATTCTTGAGGCAAATGCTGCATTACATTATCCAGCTAACAGCAGAGAGAACATTGTGTCTTGGCAAACTGAATTTACTGTGTTGTATTTGAATAAAGAAATCTAAACTATGAGAAAAAGTTCCCAGATCTTATCATGATGCAGTGAAGAATTATATCCTTTTTTTGGTCCTACCCACAAGTTTTGCTTGCAAGTTACTGTCTTTGTCAAATTACTGATGGTCTCAGAAAGGTATGGAGACTACAAATAAAATTATCTGAGGATTTAAGTAGAATGCTTAGAAGGTCAAAAACATGATAATCTGTTAATGTAGAATTCTGGGCTTTTAATTATTTCTCCTTTTCTTTCTTTTTCTCTGTAAGGGTAGATGTCTGTTAATTTAACAAGTAGCAATTTGTGATCTTTCCTTAGAGCTCTCCTTTGAAAGATGCAAATTGTTGTTCCATGGAAACCTTAGGTTATAAACTTCAAAGGAGTCTCATGAAGCCTCGAGGTGAAAGTAGGGAAAAATTTCAAAAATACCTTCTCTCTCCTATGGAACTAAAGACATGGGAAATTGTGTCAGTACAACTGAAATTTGCTTTGAAATGCTGGGTTAGCACAACCACAAAGTACCAAATGGGAAGCTTCCAATCACTGCTGGTGTACTTACTGAATCACAAAGGCTAAGTTTGTGCAAATTGTTACCGCTTCTCTTTTGTTCCTAATTCCAGAGAACATTTTTTAATGATTAATATACTTTTTCTTAGAATGAAATACTGCACTGGGCCAATGTTGTGGCATGTTATACTCCCTGAACATGTTTTGGTCCAGAAATAGTTGTAGAAATGCAATATGAAACCACTGGGGCAAATATAAACTAAGAGTTCAATATTTTGTAATCTTACAAAGCCAGAAATATATCCCACTGATGTTCTTTTTCTCCTCAAATATGAGATTTCTTTCTAATTCTTGTTAGTTATCAGACACCAATTGCATTGTTCTGCTTTACCAACTTGCTATGTTGGTCTATCAGTTCAATTTTTGTGGCCTGAATGTAGTTTTTGATCATGAAATAAGAAAGGCAAAACCTTTGCCTTCTCCTTGCCTTGTTTCACAGAACACCACAACTGCTCTAAAGGAAAAGTAAAATGAATACATTGGAAGTTACTGCATTTTTTTTTTTCAGTTTATTTTTAAAATAGTTGTGGGAACCTTTGACATCAGTTTTGAAATATACAATTCATCAATTGTTGTTTTCAAGATAGTGATGACTGTGAACAAGAAGTTGTTCATATGTTATTTGATATGCTGAAAAGCTTTGCTGCTTCAGGGACAGAACACTTCACAGCTTGAAGTTTAAAGCCCAATATAATTGAAATTAGAAAAATAAATACAGTCATGCTTCTCTCTAAACAGAGTGAAATAATTTATAATGAAAAGAAAAATAGCTTCTTTTTTAATGAGAGCTCAAACTTAAATATATCTATCTACAAGAAAGGAGAGAGAGAGTATGTATCAGCAATCACAGATACAACTACTCATTTTTACTAGGAATTCAGCAAATACCTATTATGGGTGGTCTTTAAAAATTTGTAGTAGCAATCCTGTTTGCATTATCCAAAGAGAATGCATTATTCATGCATTATATAAGGAAAGGCATTTTGCCTTAACTTTGCGTAAGTAACGAAAAAAAATACCCTGAAAAGAATTTTCCGTATCTTCTCAAACTATTATGAAGTTTCCATCACTCCACTGTTCGTAAATATCATTGACGTTTTCATAGCTGATACTTGTAATCTCACCAAGCCACTGGCTGTTTCTGCTTATTTTCTTCATATAAAAAGCTGTTCAACCTACTTTAAAACTTGCTGATGTTATACACATGGGATGAGATTTTTGACAGGTGAGCAACACAACTGAGTGTATAAACATTCTTCATATTTACTTACTGCGCATCAAAACCTATACTTATTTTTTCATGGTTTTGATTTTTATATGTTCTTTGTATTCAGCCTTGATATTGAGAAAAGGGTACTGAAAGTTCCACCTTTAAAGCCATGTCTTATAAAATTAAGTTCAAGTTCTTCCATTATGACTGTTTGCATGGAATAATTAAGTGAAGCTACAAAAGTTGTAACTGCAATTGTGATCTGATCCAGAACTCATAAAAGTGACTTGCTTGTGATCGGGCTCATAATGATGAAAGCAAGATACTGTGTGATGGCACTGTATAGATTTTGGGAGCTTTTTATAACATTTTACTGCTGCAGTCTGTCATCTGATGAGAATGTTTACAGAAAGAATATGATAAATCTACTCAGTCCATATCTAACAGCCAGGTATAAGTCATTAAAAACTTTTTTCAGGATATTGCCCAATTCCTGTGGGGTGGGGGAGTTGGGGTTGGTTTATTTGTTTTAATAGCGACTACATTTAATTCAGTGGGGAAAGAAAAGTGAAATTAACTATTGAGGGGTGAAAAATTGAAAATAAACAGTTTGGATGTTTTTGTACAAAACCAAAACACTGGTGGTTTATTCCAGGACATTTGAACATTGAACAATTAACAGTGCAGCTTCATGATGTGCACACTGATCTGAGATCGTGCTGCTGCTCATGGATCAGGACATCTTCCCCTCTGCTCCCTTTTTGCCAGGGGAACCCAGTCTTTCCATTCCATCTGTTCCAGTGAGCCCTTGTGTGGATGAGTTGGATCAGTTTGCTGGTAGAGCTGAAAACTAAAGTTGCAAAAAAGTAGTGTGTGTGTCAATGAGCAGTTCCAGCCTGCCTGACGCTCACTGGTGCCTGCAAGGCAGCAAGTGGGAAGGAGGCTGTTGCTGTCCTCAGTAGCAGTTCACTGCTGGGACAGTAAGCCA
Organism: Antrostomus carolinensis; assembly: GCF_000700745.2. Lineage (NCBI taxonomy): Eukaryota > Metazoa > Chordata > Aves > Caprimulgiformes > Caprimulgidae > Antrostomus > Antrostomus carolinensis. The sequence goes on from NW_010292101.1 coordinate 34,187, forward strand.
GCTGGGAAATGCCGTGTAGCCCTGCATGTCCAGACAGCAATGGATTTTCTTCTCAAAAGAGTAATAAGAAAATTTGAACTACAGTTTTTTCACATTGGTGTTTTGTGGCTGTAATCACCTTAGATGTGATCCTAAACTCTTTATTCTCATGATTGCTATTAAGTTGCTCATGAGAATGGAAAACAAGATTTGTGGGTCAGTTTTGATCCTTTTGAAGATAATTGTTATATTCCTCCTGACTTCAGAAGGGTCAGAAACATTAGACTTCATTTTTTTGTTGGGGGTTTTTTTCTTTTTCTGTGACCAGAAAGAGGTAGGTATTGCAGATGAAATGTGTCATTTTGTCATCTGTTAGAAAGTCAGCTTTTGGCGCCGCAGCTATGCGAACAGCATGTGCAATTGCTGTTTTGTTTCTTGGGCTTTTGGGGGGGTTTTTTGTTTGTTTTTAAGTTTTGTTTGGTGTTCTATTGTTTATAGTCAATGAGGCCTCAGTAGTAGTTGTTATACAGAAATTAATTATACTGTTAAGGTGACATGCCATAATTTTCTGTGTCCGTCTTTGGAAGTAATTATTTCACTTCTGCACAGTATTAGATTATGTGGATTAGACAGTATGTTGCCTATGCAGTAGAGGACTTATAACAGTTGATCCCAAATGGAATGTAAAGTATCCGCATGTGGATTTTTAAAGGATAGAAAAAATTGACCAGTAGATTTCTGTATATCAAATGCAGCCCTTCATTTGGAAAGCAGGTAGAGATTGCAGAGCGTTGTGTCATAATGTACCCTGGTGTTGGCACTCTCCAGACACATCGATCTTACAGGAGCTTGCATGTCTTTGTATATTCTCCTTTCTTCAGGCAATCTTGTCTGAACTTTCTCAAATATCCCCTGTGACTGCTCGCCACTATCTTCTCACAGGACTGCAAGCTCTCTAGGTGGGATCAGCCCCACTCCCTGACTGCTGCTCTGCTTAGCATCACTGCCAAGCACGTGGCTGCTGGTTTGAAGTCTGCAGTCTTGACATCCTGTGTTTGAACAAGGCCTGACTTAGTTAGATACAAGTCTTAACCTGCTGGCTGCGCTTACCCACTCTTAAGGGAGTTTGTGGGATGAAATGGATAAAATAGGAAGGTCGAATAGAAAAAACAACATGAAAGGTGTGCACAAGTGAGTTTGCCATTGCTGTTTTGGTTGTGTATCAGGAGGTGTTTTCTCATGTCTTGAAACCCAGTTGACTGAGTATTTGTGCGCATTTTTACTGCTTTTTGAAACAGTTTCTGCTTCCTGTTCTAGATCAGAAAAGAGAATGTAGGACAGTATGTTTCAGGAGACAGAAGCAGGTTAGTCTGTCACTTTTTCTGGCCAAACCATGTGTACAAAATATTTGCAGGAATATGTTTGCATATTTGTGCACCCAAAGCACATATGCTTTTGCTAGAACATATTTCTATCCTAGTTGTTCAGTGTTTATCCAGCTTCCCCTATGCACGGGTTAGTTATTTTTGTAAAAAATTCTTTAATATATCTGCTATAATTTTAAAACTTTTGGAGCTGTTTAAAGAAGTTTGCCTTTTTAATTTTTTCTTACTTTCCAAATAATTTTGGCATTCTTCTTGAGTTGATTGAATTTTCCTTTTTATCTTTGTGATTAAAACTGCATTCACGTTACAGATGAAAGCTAGATCTGCTGCAGTGATTTTAAACATGGGTTCTACTTAAATTCATTAATATGTACTAAGATCAGATTATTTTTTTTTAATTTCTCTATGACTCCATACTAGAGAAACAGTTCAAATCCCACATAAAAATGCTTTGGACTGCAAAAAAATACATTGAAGCTCATTGGCACTGGGAAAAAGAATGTTTGGTGTTGGACGCTTATGACTGATAAGGCATGGAAATGATACCTGCTGGTCATCATCTAGAAAGAGGAGGGTCACAACAGATGTCCGTGTGGTTACTTTTCTATGTTACAACACAGTCACATTTTTAACAGAGAGATGTCTGTGTGAAGAGAAAAACATGGGAGTATATTATATTGATAAGCTGTTCTTATCTGTCTTTTAACAGAAAGGCTCTTTTGCTGTAAACCAGCGATATACATGCTGGAGGCTAGGTGACTTTATTTTTCTTCCAGTTTTCTAACCACAGTCTTTCAGCTCTCTGTTTTCAACACTTCAGTGCGCTAAAGTAAATATTAAGCTCTGTCTTCAGACAACTTTCAAGATCTATGAAACTTGATTTATCTGGATTCAGAGATGGGTTAGGTCCTGTGTACATCCAAGTTACCTCTGTCAGTTCTTAAAAATTTTTTCCCTAAGGATTCCTACATCTACAACTATGTATATCCTTTCATGTCATTACTTTCAATGTAGATACGGCACGGACTTTTTGAGTCAGGCTTGCTACTAGCAATTTTTTGGGTTGATTTTTTTTGGTGGGGTTTTTTTGTGTTGGGTTTTTTTTAACGTATGCACCGGTACTCTTGCTGACCTGCATAGTAGGTGTTAAGTGCAAAGTTTTATGTCCTAGATGTTGAACTGTGTGTGGTTTAAAGAAAAAAAAATCTAGGTTTGCACTTTTAGTGACCCAAACTTTCATTCATCATAGAATTCCGCGTTTAATCTGTTCTAGGATCTCTGCCATAATCTTATCGCTTTAATTATAGTCCCCAAAAAATGCAAAAAATGTTATATAACTCTTTCTGAACTTGTTTGGGCTTCCTATAGACATGCTTATGTGGCAAGAAAAGCATTATGCAGTCCAACAGTGGCATAGGGAAAAAGTCATGCAAGCAACAATTAGGATATGATTTTCTAAAAAGAAACTTCTAGAGATATAGTGTTTACAAGAAATAAATTTTGAAACATTAAACATTAAATACCAAATAATAGTAGACTTTGAGATCCAAAGACTGGAGTTGAGTAATTTGAATTTGTCAAATTAAAGTTATTGCAAGCTACCTGGTTTTCCTTATGAAGTCAGGTTCTAACAGATTTTAAATGTCTGCCATAAAATTGCTTTCATAATCTTATGTTTGTAATTTAGAAAACTATCATTTCATTTTTTTTCATATAGAAATAAAAACCATTTGGGATTTAAGTGTGTTGTAAAAACCTGTGCCTTTAGGGGTTAGTTACCCAGCTAGAATCTGAATGACTTTCTGCCTTTCCACGTTGTGAAGGGTGTCTGCTTTTCCTTTTGTGGGGTCCCTAAAAGTAGTACTTTTTAAACAGTGGATAAATTAAACATTTCTACGTATTCTTGCCTGTGGTGAGGAAACCAGTTACATGTTCATCATTCATGTCATCATACTTATAGTGCTAAAGGCAAGAAAAAAAGGAGGAGCTGTTTTTTATTTTCAGTTAACAAATCCTTTTTGTGCGTGTGTGTAGATTAAAGGTTTTTGAGGGCATTTTTATAGGAGCTACTGACCTTTTGGATTGTTCATTAAATCAGTTTCTAAGTTCCCTTGTTTATTACAGGTCGTAAAATTATAGTAAAATTTAGGCTGAGAAAGCAAGATCAGTTTGATCAGTTTGCCCAGAGCCATAAGGTCTCTCACCTAGATAGTGCAAGCAAATCTTAATGTGACAGTAAGTCAGGCCATTCACAGAGATTTGATGGGAGCATAGCAGTTTCTGCAGGATTAGCCTTGTGAATAGTCTACTGTGTGTTAAAGTGTTCTGAGAAATTCCATCATGTATCAGAAACACATTGGCTGTTGAATAATTTCATGGAAATGGAATGTAGCTGTACATATTTGTGGGTACAGACAAGAGAGTGGCAAAATGGAAGTCTTGTAGAAGTATTTTTACTGATGTTCAGGCCATCAGAATTATTGGAAAATATGGCATATAAGTTGGACCAGAGCAATCGTGCTTGTTGAACACATTTTACAACCTGACAAACTGTCCAGACTCAAAGAGTCTGAATGTCAAAGCAACCATTAAGCCACTACCATTGTCTGACTATCTCATGTTAATTCATAACTCTTGTAAAATCTATTATGTGAATTCCACATCTATAATGTACAGGACACAAAAGTTGTTGATATTTAGGAGCAACCTGCTAGAATGGGTATATTGGATTTTTAAGTAGATATCCAGACTTCCAATTCTTGTGTGTTTTGTCTTTGAAGTTTCTGGATTACAGTAAAGAATAATCTGGGCATTTTGAAAGGTGCATCACATTTTCATTTTGATAATGGGTAATTGCTTGTGTAACTTCTTGGCTTTGGTGGTTGCCACGTTGGAGTTTTACTTAAAGACCACAATAAAACAGAAAGTCATTGTTTTATTTCCCCTTTGTTAGAGCTTTAAAAGTCACCCACATGTAATTTGGTGATAGTGAACATCTGCAGTACCAGTCACACCCCTGTATCACTAACAGAGTCAGCCAAAGGAGCCTGGGGGCTTCCACAGTTTTTCTACCTGGAGCAGGAGACTTTCCTGGCCAGAAGTTCTCCAATTGCGCTTCAATTTGTAATCCTTTTTCTATTAGTGATTTTTGTCCATCCTGGAAGAGGCTTCATTCAAAGTGTAAAACCTGTCTGTATAGTTAGCAGTCTCCTTGCTTTGCTTGGGCAAGGAATGTCAGGAGTTTTGCTGTGCTTTCAGACTGCAAAAATCATTTAATTTTAGAAAGTATTTACATTTGATCTTCTCATATCAGGACTATTTCTTACCGCACAATCTCTGACTTCGTATTTTTTATTCATTTTTGCTTGGAATATGTAAAAGTAACATGTAGTAGCAATATTTGGGGGAGATCACTCAGCAGTTTGAATTTCTAGCCAACAACCACATCTGAATTACTGCCTCTGAGTGGAGAGAGTGATTTCTGAGCCCTCCAGAGCTGCCGGAGCATTCATTTTAGTCCCATCCACTGCTGCCTTTTTTTCCTTCTGTTTTTGATAGGCCTAAAATAAATATTGCCGAAGTATTCAAGAATTCTCTGGGGATGGGAAGTTTCTCTGAGTCTATCTCCTTAGATGGCACTTACCACAATAGTGCTTGGGCTAAACATTCCTCTTCTATGAGGCAACATCATGATATTTAGTTGCTTTTCTGTTTCTTAGAAACAATTTTTGCAATGCTTTGAAATTGCTGAAACCCTCAGATTTTCTGTGGCAACAAGTTTAGAGGAGAAGAGAGGGTTCTGGTAATTAATAGCTCCAAGAAAGTAGGCTGACATACAAAGAATCTTATATAAGAAGTCAGATTTTTTTTTTTCTTCCTCCCTTTTCTGCCCAACCCCTTTTCTGTGCTAGTCAAGGCCTTTGTTATAGCAGTAGCCCAGCTGGATGCTACTTCCTCTGCTTAAGTGAAGTTCAAGAAACCAGCTGCTGCTTAAAAGAAAACTGCTTATTGTTAAGTTCCCCTCCTTCCCCCTGCCAAGGTTAAACACATCCCTTCTCCATCAGCACCTCCAATGTAATGTGTCCCTAGATATTGTGGGGCACGCCTTCAAGGATATAAACCCAGTCTTTACCAAGTTACCTGCTGACGAGGCAAAAAGATAGACAACAGTTTCTAAAGTTGGCTTAATGTTAGCCAGTCATGCCACGATTGGTTTCCCTTCCTTTAGAGGATTTCTCCTATCTGCAAATGTAGTGCAAGGTGAAATTCTGGTTCCGTGGAACTCCTTGAGGACTTCTGGGAAGATGTTCATTTTAGTTTTCTTACTCTTCCCTGACTCTCTTCATCACTTTTGTATGGAGAGGTGTTTTTCCCTCCTCCTTATAAACCTCTTAAGGTGCTGTATAAAATCTTGTAATTTGGAATTTTTAATACAAGAATTCGCATGATAGCTCTGCAGAACCTCTTAGTCCAGTGATTTACCCACACTTACATCTAGTAGGAAGTGATTGGCAAAGAATACATTAGTATCTTCCTCTTATATGCAAACAGCTACTTTTAAGGAATTTCAGGAAAATTCACTACTGTACTTAGATATCCTGTATAATTCAGCCTTCTGAGTATTCAGTATGATGCACTCCTTAATTCCATGATCATGTACATTTTTATCCCAGATCATTGCTGTAGTAAAAGTTTTTCTGTACCTGTGATAATCAGTGTTTAGGCACCAGATGTAAACCTAATTTACTTCCCAGCCCATCTATTTCTGGTTCTTTTACCATCCTACCTGAACGCTTCACAAAACAATAAAAAAGGTACCCCATGGGAGCGCCTCAAACTCTTATGACGATTTTACAGCTGGAGACCAGCTGGTACAGAGGGATCACAGCAATAATCTTCAGCAGTTTTGTTTGTGTAAAACAGGATCACAGCAATAGTCTTCAGCAGTTTTGTTTTTGTAAAACATCACCTGTGCCTAGATTCATTTTGCCTAACTGTGGCACTGAAATTGGAAGTAAACTCTGTCTTCGTGTA
>NW_010292101.1:40594-53841 GCF_000700745.2 Antrostomus carolinensis
GTGTAGGGAGCTGAGACTGACAAAGCTCCAAAACTAGGCATCTTTATTACCTGCCCTAAAGTTGGATGGAATAAAATTGTGCCCAGAGCATATTAATATATTTTTGGTGTTAAGTGTTTTATACTCTATGACTGACATTTTTAATTTTACTTCAGATATCACTTTTAATGTCCTAAGCTTCTGCAGAGGGTGCAGGAGAAAAGAAGTAGGTAACAACCAATTCTTAAACTCCTTAAAGAGGCCTGACTAGTAGGGTTGATGTTGTAACCAAGGCAAAGACAGGCTCCCCCTGAAACCATCAGGTTTTGAAACCATCCTTTCTCAACTTAATTTATAACGTTTCTTTAAGCTTTTCTGTAGTAATGAAGTGGGGTTTCAAATGGAAATTTAGTCATCGTTTAAGTTAACAGCATCAAACTGCAGGCTAAAGAAGCAAAGGGGGAATAGATGATGGTATACTGGCATTCTTCATTCTGGCATTTCTTGGGTTTTGAGTCTTTGACTTCTTCTGTAATGTTCTTCTACATATTCTCATGTGTGGTTTTTTATGTTTATTTACAAAACATGTATGTACTTTTGTATGTATACATATATTCACAGTGATGGGAAATCAAGCTTAGTCCTTCAGCCCCAAATCCATCTTTTACTGCTATAATCATCACTTACTTCAGGGATGTGCATAATTTGGTCCTAGTTCTATGTGCTTCTTGTGTTTAAGTAGTTTCAGATACACTGTTTATTTTCTTCAGGAAGATATATGCTTTGGCTTACATTGACTGCATTTACTAAATTTGTTTTAAGTCTCCAGTAAAGTGAAGTGTCTACAGTGAAGTCTGAAGCCTGTCATAAATTCCTTTATCAGAGTGATTTCAGTAACATACGTGCTGTTATGTGATTAATGGGAAGTCTACTTTTTGATGACAGAAGAGTTTAAGTGTTATTGTCACCTCCTAGTTTGTACATCATCACATCTATTCAGAGTCAAGGGAACTGAAAGGTTAAATTAAGGGCTTTTCCCAGATCTTTCAATAGGTCATTTCCTATGTAGGAATGGATATGTTATATGTAATGTTGATGTGATATTTCCCTATATCCAGCATTCTATGTGTTTTCAAGAGTGCATAATTAATACCATATAACATGGGAAGCTGGTGTTGAGCAGGGATTGCTGTAAATCTGTAGCACATGTCTTTCACGGTATTATTTGAAGCCCTAGCATCTATCTTGGCTTTGTATCTTCTCCTGAGGACATTGTTTTTGAATTTACGTCTCTCCTAGAGACTCCCAACAGAAACTCCTTTTTCTCTCCGGTGGAATCCTGAGAATGCTATCTATCTGAAGTGTTAGTGTAAGTTTATCTGTAGCAAAACAAGAAAATAATCACTGGCTTTTTCTAAACTTCTGTCTGGTGTTCCTACCTGGCTAGTGGGAGACAGTGTGCTGAGCTACCATGTAGCATGCATCTAAGTTGCACACAGTGAACTTTCATTGAAGTTGAGAGAGGATTGAAGCTATGTTTGTTGAGTCTTTGTAATAGTCCTCAAAGGCTAAAAAAAAAAAAGCCCTGTCTGACAATAAGTTAATTTTAAAAGCACTGTGTTTAATTGTAGCTGCTCTGTATTTCTTAAAGCATTTCTAGAACTGCGTATGAACTGTAGTTGAAGATTTTTTAAAACTTGGTTGCCTAGAGACAAGTTCCTAAAAGACAGCTAAACAAATGGGCAAGTTCTTGAAAGGTTGTTTCTGAAAATTCCAGTGTGAGACAGAAATTTATGTATTACTTTAAAATAACTGACAGTGATTTTCTATGTAAGGGTTAGACAGATTAATATTGCATCAAAAAATTGTTTATTTCAGGTCAGTTGTCCAAACAAAGCAATGCTAGATGTTGCAAATCCATCAATACTTACCAACTTGCTTCTGTGCTCAGTGATAAAAATATATGAATGGTAAAAGTATTAATGTTATTTTTTAGTCATTCCCCAGAATATTCCGTGAATGGAAAAAAAAAAAATTAATCTAGGAAGACCAGAATTGTAGAACTCGGTAATAAATGTATAGTTAAAAAAAAAAAAAAAAATGCTTGCTGTGATGTATTACCTCAGAAGTAAATAATTCACAAAAATTATTTACTAAACTCTCCAGGAGAGAGCTAGCACAGCAAGTGATGTAGTCCCCCAAAGACTGTGTAATGACCACCTTCCAGGAATAAAAGAGGATGGCAGATTTAAAGAAAAACACATCTCCGTTCTCCATTTTACATGCAAAATCACGCTTGAAATAGAGTCACTTCAGTTAGGTGATGGATGTCTGTTCATAAATAGAAGCTACTCATTTAATAGTTTCCAGTTGCCAGAATGCTATGTATAGCATGAGCTAGAAATACTGAAATACAGTCCAAATATTTCTGATTCATGTACTGACTGCAGGAGAGCTAAGCCTAGTGGAAATCAAATAGTGAGTTCTTCTGTTCCTAATCTGTGAGAGATAGTCTGCAGGTAGGAATGAATGACATCATTTGTTAGGAAAAAAACTTACCTGATTTTGCCTATGGAAGAAATGCTGATCCACCTCATGAGGATGGTGCAGAGCAGCTGATGCCTTAATGAGAACTACCCAGGAGTGTGTGACACTTAGGACTTGGATCACCAGATAAGTGTTTCATGTAGTCTACTGAAAAAAAAGAAGAAACAAGCAGGATAGCATTATTTTTAGATTTATGTGCATTTCTTATTTCTGCATGGTAATGGAATGCGTAGTCCTACATATCTGTAGTATCTGTTTAACCTTACTTAGGAGTTTTCCTCTGACACACAGAAGCAAGTTGCTTTCTGTTCACAGAGAAATCAACAGTGCAGACTCTGACTCTGACTGTATACGTATTGAAATTTCTTGGGTTTGGAAAATACTGTTCAGTAAATTTATTCCTTGGCTACTTCTCTCCCTTCGCGCGCACACACACACACACACACACACACACACACGCGCATCCCCATTCCAGGAGATTCCAGGGGGTCTGCCTCAAAACATAACTCTGCTTAGAGAGTAAACTCTTTACTGCCTGCAACTCTCCACAGATAAATAACGTCACAAGGCTAGTGATACTGTTATCATTCCTTCAACAACTGAAGTCTACTTTTGTACAAGGGAAAATAATTAGTATGGCTATGAGTAAAAGAATCATCTATTTCCTAGCTGAGCAAATATTTGTTAGGTATTAGGTATCCAAAAAAAAGCAACTACTTTAGTTGTTGTTTAGTTGAGATTTAGATGATCAAGTCATAAAAGTAGATTAAATTGAATTATGTTCTACCACAAAAAGTTGAAATTAACCACTGTGTTTGCCAGAATGCTTATTTCCATGTTATTGTTTCTGATCTTATTAGGTTTTACATAATTCACACGCTTTTTTATGATTTTCATTTAATGTGTTTTGAACAAATGTTTTATTTCTTTTTTGGACTCAGTGAGTGAAAAATTTTTAGAGCTCTGTAAAGTTTTAAACAGGTTACAAACAAGGATGATTTACTATAGACTATAAATTTTATTCTTCTACATCCCAAGTAGGAATCATGTCAGAGTATTTCCTCTGTCTAGTTGGGGTAGAAAAAAAAAAAGTTCTTTATCCTGTCTAACAGTTCTGCTTCCAGTCCTCATCAAACTAGTAAGGTTGCAACTGGTAGTTAAAACAGAAAAAAGAATTTTCTGGAATTTCAAAAGAAGTTTCAATTTGTGTATTGTATAAAGGCTTGAGTCAGTATTTTGTCCTACTCAATTTTTGTAGGTAGACAATAGTATCTACTACCAGTACTACAGCAGTTTACTTGGTCACTATCCAGTACTGTTAAACACAGTACACCAGCTTCATGGCTGGTCTGAGTAATTGCAGATCCGTTGGTTCAAGTAAGTTTTGGCTTGCTTGTGCCAGTGAATGGGTTATTTTTTTATATGAGATCATATTACCAAAAACTTGCCAAGAACTTAATACCATGGTAGAGTTAGATTTGTAGAAGCTTACTACATCTTGTGACCTCAATTTACTTAAACTTACATGTTTTCTGCTCCGGTAAGACATAAATAAACCAGCACTGGAACACTGCACAAGCTGCAGAGAGCACAGTGCAACTCAGGACACTTCCATGGCCACCCCTTTCCAAAGGATAAGTGCCTTGTCTCTCCCGTAAACCAAGATCGCTTTGGCAAAGGTCCAGCAACTTGTTGTGTTGTGGTGGAAAGAAACATTTGGAAGCAACCAGTTCACTGTCCAGAATGTTAAATATTTTTTTTCAGTAAAACAGGACTGCATTTAAGAAGGTGAAAGGGCTAACTTTTAAGCTTCACTAGGGAAAAACGTGGTAAGGGTTGCTGTGCTGGCTAACACAGAATTTAGCAAATATTAAGGGCAGAATACTTAAATGAGCTCCAACCTGTCTTGCTGTATTCTTACTGTCATATGATCTAGTTTCTGTATAATTAAAATTACGTGGATTTTTTTTCATCATTTACTAACAGTAAACCTGAATGGCATCTTGGATTTGGTTTTCTTTCCATGGTATAGTAGAATCTCATGTAATAGACCCAGGGAGATCTGAGGTCCCTGTTTTGTTCACTGTGAAGGGGCTGCCTTGAAGCCTTAGAAGGAGTAAGATGAAGTACAACATGCTCCTGCAATCGCCAGGTGGTGAATGGAGCCTTAGTGATGGTTGCCAGATTGCTTTTAGGGCTCACGGGGAAACCTTTGATATTACTCTTAGACTTTTTCTGGCACGGTGGATTTAACTAAAGTTTGGTGGCTGGAGGAGAAGGGCATCTGCTTTCAGTCAGCTGTGGAGCATTATATTGTTGACATTGGGTCAAAATTAATTACTTTGCATTTTTTATGGTTTATTGATGTGGAGTTTGCAGAATTTAAAATGTTTAGTAAAAGCAATTGTTTTGTCATTACTGTCTTGGTAGGAGTTAGACTGTTGTCTCACTTGTAAGTAAGGATAATAAGAGAAGTGCAAAAGCAGCTGATGACTCTTCTAGCTCTGATGCCTCGGTAACTTGCACTGCAGTGGAAATTTACCCCAATGCTGCACTGATTTCAAAAACAAAAAGGACTTACAGGATTATAAGACTGAAACTGTTCCACAGTAGTAGTAAATTGCTTGTGGTGTTAAAATGCTAGCTAGGCAGTACATAAATATGGTGCTTTAAATGATGCTCAGGTAAAGGAATTACTTCCTGCCTTGGGCAGAGGGACCTTCCTCATTCTTATGGCAGCTTTTCTGCAAAAGATGTCTTAAGATTGAACTTGCCAGACTGAAGATCTTGAAGTACTTTTAAAAATCTCTTTTTGTTCTATAGAATTTCAATGTTAATGTAACATGTAAACCACTGCACATACCCTCTGAAAATGCACATCACTGAGTGCAGTCTCTGCACTTGCTCACAGGCTGACTTCACTGTTACAAGAACTTGATCTGAGTGATTTGACCAGAAAGCACTTGGAAGATAGCAAGGCAGTGTCATCCTAAAAAATAACCTACTAAATACTGGTGAAGATCTATTTCTAGAAAATTACTTTAGCAGCAGAATAATACATGTAGAAAGAGAAAAAGGAGACAGAAAGCTAGGAGTTTTCTTTCTTGCCCTGGCATCATGTTTTGGTTTTACTTCCTGAACTACAGCAGCTGAAATAATTTTATTGCACTGAAGACATAGAAACATGTTTTGGTTGGCTTCAAAGTTAGAATAAAAAAAAAAAGACCACTTGGTGGGAGACTGGAAACATTTTTTTTTCTAAAAGGCATTTGAGGTTCTGTGAGTCAGTGTCAAGTTTATATTTTTTCTAATGTATAATAAGTGAAACTAAAAGTGATTGAATGTCACAAAAGCAAAATGCATGTATTTTGAAAAATAGTTCAGAAACAAAGGAGGTTATGCTTTATGATGGAATTACTTTTTAATATTATCTTCTTCAGTTCCAAATATCCTCTTAGGAAGATAATCTTGTACAACCATAATGTTCCAATATGTCGTGTGAATCTCTGTGAAACTCGAGTTGACATATGCACCTGTACTTTGAAAGATTTAAGGCATTTTGTTTGAGCTTTCTTGTGTGTAGTTGTTGGGGTTTTTTTAATATGCAACTTGAAATTAATCTGTTTATGTAGGTGTACATCCCTGGCTTTGTTTCGAGTATTTCAGTGTGATCTCAACATACCTACAGGTTAAAGACCCAGTAAAAAATATCAGGTCTCATTTGGCAGCCAGATCTTCAAATTGACCTTTAAATCAATGCAGAGTCTTGGAACTATAAAGAGTTTTATTCAGAACATGATATTCTAAAGGATTTTTTTTTTTTAAATACCCCACTACATTCTTGAAAGCACAAGCTTTTAATGAAAGCTCATGATTGATCAATGAAATTTTTTGACTACGTTTTTACGTTTGATCTGCATTGTTGCACATTAGCAGATGTCACAATTCATTGATAGATGCAGAGGAAAAGGCTTTGAAATTCTTTTTTAGACCTGAAAGGCTTGGTAGACATGTTATGTGACTCTTACTCATTCTTGTTTTTCCAAACGTTTTTATTTAAATATTGTCCTTGAATGTTTCTATTCCCTATTTGAAGTACCTAATACAGTCTACCTCCACAGCTACAGCAGCAGATTCCTGAAGTTCACTAATCACTGTGTGAAGAAACTTTTTTTTACCCTTTTTAGTACTTTCACCAGCATCTCAGTTCTAGTATTGCAGGAGTTGGTGTACAACAGTTCTGCATTCAGCTTATCCACCATCTTCATGATTATGTTAATCTGACTCGTGTTCTTCCTCAATCCCCAGATTTTAGTCAGTTGTTTCATCCATGTGATCATTTCAGTTATCCTTCTCTGTACTCTCTTTACCTCCACTGCATCGTTATCGAGTTCTATAGGCCAGAGCTGCACAACATGTGGCAACACAAAGATTTTATGTAGCAGCAGAGTAAGTACCCTCAGGTTTTTTCTCAGGGACCTTCCTAGTGTTAACCAACATTTTGTTGGCTTTTTTGAGTGCTGCTGCACCTTGAGACAATGATTCAGAGAACTGTCAACAAAAGCACCAAGATATTTCTCCAAGGTTTTAACTCTCTTCCAAGTTCAGCATCATGTAGATGTCAGTTTCATGATATTTTTCCCCTAGGAAAAAAAGTATTTTTGCTTTACAGTTACCTGTTATGAAGCTCATCACCACCTTTTTGCCCACCCAGTTTGAGTGATTGTTTATGGAGTTCCTTAACGATTAGCACAGCATCTGACTATTCGAAAGAGCTATGACATCAGATTGACACATTTCACTGTTGGACTCCCTTGTCCAAGCCATTGATAAAGATGTTGAATAAAACTGGTCCTAGAGGTGATCCTTGGTGGGACCCCACCAATAAAGTGACATTTTTCTGCCAGTAATAAAATACTGATTTGTTAAGGATCTGTCACATAAAATAGCTGTACTCCTCTATAAAGTTATTCTTATACCAATTCCTCTAATCCTAAAAAAGTTCCCTCAAGAAAAATCCTCTACTTCTCCTTGTGTTATTCTTGCCTTTGTTATCACAAGTCAGAGTTGGTGTGAACTTGAGTTTACATTAGCCCCTCATTTCTTTAAGATGAATAAATACAAAGTAGTTTTGAGGGGATTTTAATTCAAAGATTTACTGAAATTGTTGAGCAAGGTATGTTTGCGAACTTCATGAACCATGGCCAGGTCTTTGTTTCTGAGGTTAATCTGTTCCAACTGTTTGGTAGAATTATCTGCTTGTAATGACACCAGATAGCTCAAAAAATACCAAGAATCTAGTGTAAATTGAATGTTTCCACCTTGTAATTTCTCTCTCTTATGCTTTGAAGCATGTTACATGTTCTGTTTAACCTGGAATTAAGCTTTTCTGACCTGAATCCATTCTATCATATATTTAAGTATTTTCCAGAAACATCTTTCCTTCTAGATTTACAAAAAAAGTGTCAGTAATTGTCAAAATAGGAACTTTACTGTATTCATCCACATATGCATTCCCTTTTCGATTTATCTTACAGTGCAACACATTCTGCAAATTCTTAACACACACATCTTTCTTTTTTATGGGCATTCTGCTGAGAAGTAAACTGCTAGGCTATTCTGTAATCATCTTTGATGTTGCAATAAATGCTGTGTTCTTTAAAGTTTTTTAACCTTTAACCAGCTAAAGAACAAATCAAAGAAGCAGATTTCCAGATAATTTTAAGAGACTATAGACACAAGAGATAAGTTGAAGTCTGTTTGCTGCGTATCAGAACACTTTCTCTCCAATGGAAGATAGCAATTCATTGAGGAGCTAGAAGACAAACCTAATGCACTTTAGAGACCTCATAGAAAAAATAAATGTGTATTCAAAATGAGCAATTATTTCCACATACAAGCATGCATTTACAGGACTAATTTTTAAAGTAGCCATGCTTCAGTATGCGCAGAAGATGCGCAGTGAATATATGCGACCTGAAGCCTCCATACGTACGCTACTCCAAGCAGCAGGTGCAAATCTGATCTCACAAAAGCTTATCCCAAGTCAGAGGACAGTGACTGTTGGTAATGTCCTAATGGCGCCACTTGACAGGTGTGTCCCCACTTGTTGCTTCAGGGGAAACTTGCTGATCTGGTTTTAAGACCTACTGACATTTTGCTGGGTCTTAGAGTGAGTTGTGCCTTATTCAGTCCAGAGCAAAGTCTTAATCTGCAACCTGTAAGGCACTTGCCATCTCCATAATAAGACAAGGCAACTCTCCCTCCATTTTTTTTTTCCCATAAGCAACTTGGCTAGTGATTAAGTGATGCAGGGGACAGCTAGTACTTCAAATGGGAAATCTTCATGTACCTGAAACTCCAGTGGATCACACTGTACCAAACATTAATTGCCTTCCTTTGGCAATATAAATGTAATCACCGTTTGTTCAAATGTGCTCGCAGCATTGGAAGTAGATACACACTGTCTGTCACTGAGAGTAAGGACCAGCCTGAGCACCAGGCCCTGAGGGTGACCCAGTGCAGATCAGTCTCACTGACTGGCACAAACCCGCTGGGTCTTGTGATAGTTTAAGTTAGCTGGCAGCCAGACAAGACACAGCCACCACCTCTGCCACCCAGGGAATCGGGGAGAGAATTGGGAGGGTAAAGGTAAGGAGACTTGTAGGTTGAGATAAGAACAATTTAATCATTAGAGTAAAAAATAAAATTAAAATAATAGAATAATAAGAGTAATAATTATAACGAATATATATATATATATATATGTATGAGTGATGCAGAGTACAATTGCTCACCACCCGCTGATAACGATCCTGGAGGAACCCCAAAATCGCAATCCCAGGAAAAGCGAGCCCAAGCGATTCCTGAGAGAATCCTCCCCTTTCTGGTCAACCCCAGTTAACATACTAAACATGACATAATATGATATGGAATATCTCATTGGCACATCCAGCTGTCATTTCGGGGTCTTACTAACTACTACACTTTTCTTCTCCACTCCCCCCTTCCAGTCCTCTGTTCTTGGAAGCTGACCAAGCACAGTGTCCTTGCGGTTATCAGCATTGTTCTCATAACAGTCTTCACTGAAACCAAAACACAGTGCTTTCTCGCTACCAAGAAGAAAATTAACCCTATCCTAGAAAAACCAGGACAGGTCTGAATGCCGTGAGCAGAGCCAGGTGCTGGAAGGGACGTCCATCAACAGCCCCCAACATGGTGAAGGGATGAACCAAGTCCAGGGTCCATTCAGCAGCCAGGGACAGAAGTGCACACCTGCGGCCCTGGGCTGGACTGCATTGGGGCTCCCATGGACAGTGTTGAGGGGTTGTCCCTCCCCAGAGGAAGCTGAGCAGGGACATTGGGGCCCCTAGGTGTCCTCAGGGCCCTGACTTTCACTAGCCATTTTGTAGGTGCAGAGAGGGTTAAATGCTAAATTTGAGCCTACAGAGAATGACATTGCTCAGCTCAGTAAAAAGTCCTGTACTGAGATAGTCTGTCATGGTCCTCATCATCCTGTATTAGTTCACGTGGTTGCTCTGTATATATGTTGACCTCTTACCATTTGCTGAATAAGAGAATCTGTGTATATATTAGTTATTTTGAAGTAGATGTATTTATTTGAATTTGTATTAATTGCATTAAATGTTAATTTTTTTAGTATTTAGTTATAATTTAATTCTCCCTTTTTGTTGTGGTTTGTTTTGGTTTTTTGGTTTTGGGTTGGTTTTTTTTTTTTTTTCCTGCATGAGAGCAAATCAAAGCATGAAACATTGAGTTTGTGGGTGGAATAGTGCTGTGTACAAGAGACACAAGAGAGGTTGCATGAAGGTTAAGTTTCCCTCTCTGGCAGCTGCTCTCTAGCAGAGCAGGTTATCTGGTTTCTGCTGAGCAACAGAGGTTGCACAGGGATTTGCTCAGAACATTTACCCAGGGTGGAAGCTGTGCCTGTAGGCCACTTTTCATTCTGATCTCCATCTTCTCATGAGAAGGGAATTTTGATGTTGTCATGTTTCCAAAAAGAAGTTTCAGGAAAAGCACTGAAAATTTTGAGAAACTGTTATATATATTAGCACTATCTCATGAAACTGTTATGTTGACTGTTACTTAGGGCAGCCTAAGAGTAAGAAAGGTAGTGTAGTGTAAGAGGAGATGAAGAGAGGACACAATTTTGTGTTTGGCCTTGCACCAGGTGTGAAGTTAGCACAGGTCTTTTAGTCTCTCTCTTCCCAAATAGCCTGATTCTGAGATAATTTTGTGTTGTCCTCTCTGAACAGAGGATACACTTCCCAATGTGTACATGAGCATCTCTTCTTTCATCACTGCAATCAACGCAATTAAGCTTTGTCAATGGGAAATAAACTGTGCACCTGTAAATGAGACATAACGTGCAATCCCTGGAGTTTAGCAAAGTAAGGTGGTTCCTGAGGTTCCAGCAGCAGCTCCGGCATTCAGCAAAGGCTGCACCTCTCTCAGTTTAGGCAGCAGATGCCCTGCAAGCACTTTTCCCAGTGTTGCATTGACTAGTTGTCTCGCTGTTATCTCCCTGCACATCCTAACTGTACCCCTTGCTGGCATACACTGAGTGCCTGTGCAGAGGCGCTTTCAGTCGGTATTACTAAGTGCAGTATCAGTGAAAAATCGGTCTGTCGTTGGGTCTCGCTATGGTATTTTATTACAACTAATAAGAGTATACCTTTGAACTCAACCTACTTTTCTGTATATGTACAGTTCGAAGGACTCAGCTTGAATTTGAGGAAATGAGCATCAGCAGGTTAATGTGCCTGTCACTGTTAAAGTACTGTGAATTAATACCTGTAAGCAAAGAGGAGTCCTGAAGAAAAAGCTGGAATTAGATTTTTCTGAATGGAAACATTTCTTAAGTTAGAGTAGCAACACATCTGGTTTTGCTGTCATAATTATTTTGTTCTGGCTCAGCCAAGTTCCCAAAAACAAAGTATCTTTGATGAAGACTGCAAAATAGTACTATGCTGGTTTTCTTTCATGTGAGAGACACAGTTACTCATGCTAATGTCTCATTTTAAGGAACTTGAAATCCTCCACAAGGTTTTATTAGTACAAATGCAACTATTTTTTACTATTCAGAACATCATGTTCAAGTAAACTGTAGACTTCAAGTTATTTCTGGCTTCCAGGGCATAGTTTGTGAACTGATATGACAGTATCTCATCTAAATTTTCCATGTGGATGATCACAGTGCAGTAGAAGTTTCTTGCTGTGTTGTCAAGCTAGAACCAACTGTTGTCACTGGCTGACCTTTGTTTTTAAGTACGTGGGAACATTACTGAAATGCTTCACGTTATAATAGAGAGAGGAGCTGTTTCACTGGTAGTGAGTATCTTTATGTTGCCAAGGACTTCATTCAGCTCCTTCTTTTGAATGGAGCACAGGATTCCCTGTCCTCCCCCACCGCAGACTATCTAAAAGTATAAATGAGCCAATTCCTTACCACTTAATCTCACAAAATGCCCTGTAGGAGTCTGTGGCCTGACCTAATGAACAGAAGTTAGCAAATCAAGTCCTAAAACAAGGCCAGAGAATGTTTTATTGTACTCGGACTAGTGTAAAATTGCTGAGTACAAAATTCTGCGTGCTGGTAGGTGCATTGGTGAATAATCTTCCACTTTTTTTTCCTTAGTCCGAAATTCTTGAGTTTGTTATAAGAGTAAGGAAGTATGAAGAACACGCGAAGGAGTGTTGTGGTGGGAACATTAATTACGAATAAGTTATTGATGAGTGTAAGGGAGATGATAGCCAGCTAGAGACTGGAAAATTAACAGCTCCAAAGCATAAGTAGTTTGTACTGAGAAATTGGTAAAAGCCCTCTATTTAATGCTCATATTTTGTTTCCTGAGTTTCATTTGGTGATTCCTCTTCAGGAAAAAAATCAGCTGCGAGGGAAGTACCAGTCTTTTCACCAACTCTCCTTTTTTGCTTATGCAAAAATAACAGTTTAAAAGCAGTAAAGAATATCTGGTAGCAAATGTTTCTGTAACACATAAAGCATCATAAATGGAATATCTGGACAATATATATAG
This sequence comes from Antrostomus carolinensis, assembly GCF_000700745.2. Lineage (NCBI taxonomy): Eukaryota > Metazoa > Chordata > Aves > Caprimulgiformes > Caprimulgidae > Antrostomus > Antrostomus carolinensis. The sequence goes on from NW_010292101.1 coordinate 53,179, forward strand.
AAGCTGGCCCTAATGCAGCACAGTTTTCCAAAGCTTATTCCCATGTTACAGGCAAAGAGGTTTGAAACCTTTTGGAGAATTTTGGTTTACTTCTTAATAAATATGCTCATGTCAAGATCCTGTTAGCCAAGTTAACTTACAATACAACATATAGAATGTCTGAATAACTCTTTGTACCCTTCTGCATTGCCTTCTTTCCTTCTACAATGTCTGATACTCTGTTCATGGGCAAGTAAAATTTTGAGCTGAAAGAAGGGGCAGGCTTTTCCAATGCCAAATTCTGCAAGGCAGGACAGCTCTCGTTTGACAGGCTGGTGCAATGGCAAACATTTGATGCTGCAGGAGGAGAGAGGAAAGCTCTATACATCTGTGTTTTCTTTTCTTACAAAGATTTTAGCTTTTTGGTGATTTTTCTAAGTGAAATTCTAATTCTGAAAATGTAAATAGTGAAATGTAAATATAAAATAAGCTCCTATTGCAGTGCCTACTTTGGTTCAGTATGCCTGGTGCTGATATATGTGACTGGAAATCATATCCCAACAGAATTCTTTGTCTGTTATTATACAAGTAACTCATTGGTAAAGACATTGTAATTTCCTTCCAGATCACATTAATAACAAAAGGAGGGAAAAAAAAGAAAACCTCCATTCTTTGATGGACTTG
>NW_010292102.1:0-32868 GCF_000700745.2 Antrostomus carolinensis
TGACATTCTGTGATTCTGTGATTCTGTGTCCTTGATAGCAGTGAGACTGAATATATGGACTCAGTCCAAAGTACAAGAACTATCAAGTATTTAAAAGATTTTTTTTTTGCTAGGTTTTTTTTATTCTTAGTTGTAATAACTTGAGGGAAGAGGAAAACTTTTTTAAATTTTACATTTATTGTAACCATGGACTGCGAGATATGTACTGTCATGTATTCACACTTCAGAATTTTACAAAAGGAGATAAATTTGCATATAGTATTTAAGCATATTCCTTTATAAACCGATCCTTAATTTCTAAGGTTCATGTCCCTAGTTTAAGTAAGTCTAAGGCTGGTCATTGTAACACTAAGCTTTAGGCATCTGTCCCTTGTAGCAGAATTCACAGCTTTGCTGTAGGTATATAACCATGGATTCTGAGGTAAAGTTCTTCAAGTACATAGTAATCAACATGGTGACCTGGAAGCTATTTAAATTGAAAAACTAATGGGAAACATGAAATTCTGTAACGTTTCAGATACTTTACCCTGGCCAGTTACCCAAAGCTTCAGCTTTAAACTCTTTAATTCAAAAAACAAAATGACATTACTCATTCCACTTACAACCCTGGTCATAGTAAATGATCTATCTTTAACCTCAGTATCTAGAACTACTCATGAAGTCAGAGAAATGGGTTCAGTACCATCTGCTTATAAGGATTCCAACCTGAAATGAGGCAGTATGGCCTAACAATCAGTCAATATGTGACTCCAGAGCAGAAACATCTAATGTTTAAGCCTCCTTTTTTCTCGAGTATTGTATTATTTACTCGGAAGGAGAGGCACTGAGAAACAAATTAGGAAGTTATTGCCTACTTAGGGCACTTACTGGGAAAACAGGAGAATTCTGTTATACAGTCCTTGTTTTTGAGGTCGCTGGTTTCACTTACACTCCAGTGAGTTTAGAACTCAAAACAAACTACCCTGATTGTTGGGGTTTTTTTCATGGCATCAGGTTGTTCAGTGTACAACCAGTATCTCTACAATCTTTCAGATACTCCTGGTTTTCTCTTTTGATTAAAGGTAATGGCTCCTGTTTAAGTAAAAAGAAACACAACTGTGTCTTCTTAGAAAGCTCTGTTGACAAATTATCACAGGATGAAAGGTTATGGACACAGAAGTTACTGCAGAGGGGTGCACTTCAGTAAGGGAAAAGGACGTGTACACTCAATCTCTAGTCTTAGTTTCTTTTTGAGATCTTGTTTAGTGGTACCTCCTGCCACTCAGGCAAAAAACAGAAAGCAAAGAGAATGGGTAACTGAGAGATGTGATGAGAGAGGTGGTTTATATGCCTACAGCATGGGCATGAACCCTTAATGGATGTATAGCTGGATGTGTGTGACCAAGTACTGGGAAATCTGTGGACTTCCAAATGGAAAATCTTTCATTCACTAGGTTATTTAGAAATTCTAATAGGGAAAATGGTTCTAAATTATAGAAATTGGGCCTAAAAAAGGCTTATGGAAAAAGCAAAGCTATTGGTTATGTGCACAAGGAAGACAGAGGACAAGGATATTTTCTAGGTACTTGGTTAAAATTTTTTTAATACAAAAAAGCCTTAAAAAGTACTTTCAAAATAAAAGCTAGCTATCTTTTTGAATGTGAAATATTTGGATAGGTAGGCCTAGTTTCATACATTTGAGAAGGTAATATTTTTATTTGGTATATATAAGCTTTTAAGGCTGTCTGCAAAGTAGAGTTTAGGTTATTTTTTCCCCACTGCATATTATTTCTGTACACAAACAAAAAAATTATCTTTATTTTCTAATATTTGTGCCAATCATTGGAACTTATTAAGAGCTTCCTTAAGAAAATGAGAATCTTTTCTAAATCCTTCTAGACACTATACTATCTGATATCAAAGCAAAAGATAGTTTACTAGACTCAGTCTTAAATAACAGTTTCCTGAGCTGCTGGTTATAGACTAAAATAGGCAGCTTCTTAAGGTGTTAGGTCCCTACCATCTGGTATAAATTTTGGAGGAAAAAATCTAGACATTCATCTTGTAAACTTTACTACTCATTCTCCTGTCTATAAAAAAACAGAATTCTTCTGAAACAACGAGGTTTCATACTTAATCATTACAGTCCTCAGGAGGCCAGGGCATCTGCTTGGATGTCCTTTGCATCCTGTCTCCTCTAACAGCTGCTGTTAAGAGTAAACTTTAAAGACATGTAGATTTGTCTTTACAAACTCACTCCTGAGTAAAGGTAATTACCATAAAAATGCAAGCTGTATTTACCTATAAAAACATGATGCTGTTACTAAGTTATTTCCTAACAATTTTTTACTTCTTTTCCTCTCCCTATCTTCTCTAAACTATTTAGAGTTGGAGATGTTAGATGGCTTGTTTGGCGAGATGAATAGCTTTGAGGATACATTCAACATGCCTGCTGAGTCCAATGGAACTCTTCTGCTGGTGCCACATGCTCTGGATGCAGTGGAGAAATGCGAAATAAACACAGATAAAGCACAAGGGAAGGGGGATGTTCCTTCTGAGCAGTCTCTTAGAAGAAAGACTGGCTTTTCACAGGAAGTGAAAACAACGAGCTGGACTGAGAAAAGCCACTCTATTGAAATGAAGGCTCCTTTACTCCAAAATGCAGATGAAGATACAGGTGATGGTAAAGATGGCTGTTTAATAGGACAAGAAAAGGAGTTGGAGTCACTTAGGATCGCAGGGGATGTGCAAGATTATAGAACACACAAGTCATCTGAGAATGAGAAGCCTGTGAAGGAAGATGTGCCATCTTCATCAAGCCAGTGGTCTCAACTGAACTTATCTGACCTTGATGTAACTCACTTGGAAATGTCTGTATGTAGCTCTCCACCCTCTGACTTACACAGAAAGAAAAATTTAGAAGAGAAGTCAGAACTAATGACCGAGGATGATGCTGTGGAAACGTCTTTGCTGAACACTTCAGGCTTGATAAAAGCACAAAAACTATTGAGTGTCAGTTTGTCAGAAAAGTGCTATGAAGTGCAAAATCCTGAAAACAACCAAACATCAGAAATAACTCCAGTAAAATCTGTGTCTCTGAGTGTTCAAGATCCAAAGTTAGTAAAAGGATGTGCAGCTGAGAAGGTTTCCAAAATGAGCTTCTTAAACTGCAATTCCTTTTTAATTGAAAGTACAAATGTCACAGAGTATTCTGTAGTCTACAGTGGCAGCTTTTCCAAGCATCTAAAGGCAGCTTCTAAATCTGTCGTAACTGATGTTCTGTCTCACCCACTTGTATGTAGTGCTGCATCTCCAGATAATTGCGGTGACCTACATCTAACAAATAGTGAAAATACTCTTACAAAATCTGGCTTTAAAAGACTGAATATGTTATCCAGCTTGAGAAAGAGGTCCAAGAGATTTATTTATACAATAAATAATACTTTACTGTATCAAGAAGAAAAAATACAGAAAGAAGTAACCTCTGAATCCCCTATTCATCCTGTATTACCACATTCAGAATCTGATTCGTATGAATTTAAAGGCTATCATGTGTCCAGTGTTGATGAGCAAGGTATATTATTAAGCTTTTCATCATTTGTGGAGGATTATTTGTTAAGAACCTCTTATGCAAATGCTTTCAGATGAAATTGTGTAAAATCCTGTGTTTGTGATAAAGTAGTTCTGCAACTGGGAATCAAGACATAGAATTGGTCTGTTATAATAACGACGGAATAGCATTATTTTTAAGTACTCTGGTGCTGACTTACTGGTTTAGTCTCACATTAGTTTGTGGAATAGAAACTTCCACCTTGAAACATTATTCTAAGTTACCTCCAGTAATTATTCCACAAAGCTTAATTGTCTTTGTCAGTGCTGTTTAGATGTCCGTAGTGTCAAGGGCCATCCCGTCTCAGTTGATAACTTCTAGGAGATCATAAAGAATGGTGAAGTTGTGTTGTTATTTTTCTGAAATTAAGAAGTTTAAGACTATACATCTGTTTCTTCCAGAAGCACAAAATATTTTTAAAAATAAATTATATAATGCAAGCAAGCATATACTCCTATTTTTTAAAAACTTGTTCTTGCTAGAATTACTTAGTATTAGGAGTTGAAGTACTGCTCTTTAAAGTTTGAAACGAATCCTGATGTTGTGACACGAGGAATGGGAGCCCATCTCTTCAAATTTCATTACAACTGAAAATGGATTTTTTCTTTTTAACTGATAGCATTAACTGCAGGCTACTTACTTGTTTCTGTCTATTAGAACATGATTAGATTATCCAGATCTCCAATCTTGTCAAGGTGTTCCCATTTGAAAACAGGAGTGATAATTATGGTACCAGTGTTAATCATGTGTAGAAGTGATCTTATGGGCCAAAATTTTATGAAAATCTGAATTTGCATTTGTTTGAATAAATGAGAACTACTTTATTAACATGTTTTCTTCTGTAATGTTTTCTTTTGTAGACTGCTTGCTTCTTGCTGAGAGAAAGCGATTGCAATCGAATATCAAGGAAAATAATTTCAGCACTTGTACTTTAAAAATGGGTATAATGGATAACTCATCTGATAATTCATTTAATGACAGACTGAAGCACCAAGACCTGAGAGACTTCGGGGAAAATGCAAGAGAGGATCAACCTGCTGCATCCTTAAAATGCTTCCAAGTGTCTAATGCACAGAAAGAAGACACAACAAATTCTTTAAATAGTGAAATAATTTCAAATATAAAACGTAAAGTTCTAACTTCAGCGTGCCTAATGGCAAGAAAGCGTTCCAGACTGCTCTCTAAAGGCTGTTGCTTAGAGAAAGGCAGGGAGGATAAGTACAAGAGTGCTCATGTGAACGATGGAGCTGCTGTACCTCACAGCCTGAAAGAACTTGCGTGGTCTTCTCCTGGGGATAATGAGTACTTGACTGATACGCACCATGACACTATGTCAGTGACACACAGCGATTCCAGTGCTACTTTGAGTCAGATCAGCTGTGGCGTAAATGGAGTCACTATTGATTGTTGCAATAAAATATCAACAGATAAAAGGCATGCTACAGACCAGTGGTCAGCAGTTGACTGTAGAGAAGTACGTGGACCTTTGGGAATAAACTGCTCAGAAAATGACAGTACAGGATTAAAACTAGGGGAGAAAACAGAGAAAGCAGCTGCCTTTTCAGAATTTGTAGACAACAATGAAGTGCCAAAGTCAGTTGAAAACCATGAAAACCCTCAAGCAGCTGCTTTCAATAATGCAGCTGTAGATGTTGCTGAAGAATTGTTAGATTGTAGAGATGATAATTCTTTAAATGAAGTAACTTCTGAAAAAGATAAACAAGTAGCACCTATATATTTCAGCAAAAAGCCAAATGAGAACCTAAAGTGTAAAGGGAAATCATCAGGAGATCTTAATGCCTGCAGTTTGAATCTGGGTTTTGGTGGCTTTCAGACTGCTTCCAATAAGCAGATTAGGTGCTCTGAAGTCAGTATAGCAAAAGGCAAAATGCTGTTCAAAGATATTGAAAATGAATGCTTTGAAGCCTCTTCCATGGAAAGAGACAGAAACTTTTCAGATCAAGTTGAAAAGGATAAATCATTTTTCTCAGATTCAGAAAGGAACTTGGGCAGTAATTTATCTGATCCTTTGGATTCACAGACAAGTTTTCTTGAGCCTGGCTATACACAGTTTATTCCACATAAAGTTGGCTTGTGTAAAAGCTTTCCTAGAAGTCAACAATCCTTGCAAGAAACAAATCAAACCTTGACAGCCAGCCAAGAGGCTGAAATTGCTGAACTTTCTAGTATCCTGGAAGAAACAGGTAGTCAGTTTGAATTTACACAGTTTAGAAAGCAAAGTAACGTGATGCAAAGTTGTGCCTTTCAACAGTTTGGAACTGTAGAAACACGTGGAACGACGAGTGTGGAAAATATTACTGAAAGGAGGAAGGATAACTTTTGCAGCACTTTTAAGTCTGAAAATCAAGTAAAAAAAGACAAGGACTCTACTAAGCAGGAAGACACAAATGAAGGCTCTAAAGCGGTGGAATACAAAAAAGAAAACACAATAGTTTTCCATAGAAATGACAAAAAGATTACTTTTAATAACTTAGACAGGAATAAAAGTAGCAAATCTGATGGGAGCTTTCCAGTAGCTAAACTGGACAGCTTTTCTAATTTTGTAGGCTTTACTTCAGCTGGAGGTAAAAAAATAAATATTTCTAATGAGGCTTTGACCAGATCTGCAGAACTCTTCAGGGACTTGGATGATGATAACTATTTGTTTAAATCTTCTGAAACTAGTACTCAGTGTTACAATTCAAATGGGCAGATGTCTTCTAATGATAATTTTGTCAGATGTCTAACAAAACAAAACAATGGGAAAACGATTTGTGTTTCAGATTTCAAAAGCATAGATGCCATTTCCCACACAGGTTCTGTTTCCCACCATGCACAGGAAAAAAATGAGGAAAATATTAATACATTGTTTAAGGAAAATACAGAAAATTGGACAGAAAGGTCAATAAATGATAATGAAAGTGTTAATTTCAGTAGCACTAACACTATCATCAACAGTCTATCATCTGTTAAAAAACATAACCAGAATCCTAAAACTTCCAAACAATTTTTGAGTCAAGGAGATCGCCAGGTTGAAGGTAGTTTGCAAGAGGACTCACTAGAGGTAACCTGTTTAGGAGATGGTATTACATCTGCAGAAGAACATAGTATTTCATATGAAATGGAAAACTTGTCTCCTAATCAGAAAGGAGAAGACAGAACGCAGGACAATGAACACTTATCACAAAAATTTCAAACTCCAACTGGTGGTTATGTATCCATTTCTGCGGCAGCTTTGGATAATTCTCTACGCTTCCTCCATGTGCAACATGGAGAAATAGATATAAATGTTTTGGAGAACTCTGATAAACAAAAAAATAGTAAAAGTATGGAAGAAGACACCACCCATGATAAGATACTGTTAGGGAATGAAAGCAGACTAAAAATAGATTCTTGCCATTGTCATCAAATACCTTTTGAGCAAGAGGTGGATGGTGAAAAAAATGAAGTGAAGGGGAGTTATCTGACCGGTTTTCATACTGCTAGTGGCAAAAAAATAACAATTGCTGATGGATTTTTGGCTAAAGCTGAACAGTTTTTTGCAGAAAATGTTGATTTAGAAAAGGCATATAATGACAGTTTTGAGAACCCCTTAAAGAAGAAGAAATGTGGTAAAAACTGTGTCAAAGACTGTGACTTATGTAATGAAAACATTGCTCAGTGTGATCCCAGAAAACTTAATTTTAGTAAAAAGCTTGTTTCTGAAGAACCAGAAGATCAATTTAAGCAGGCAGTAGAGAGCAGTCCCATTAAACATGCTGTGATTCTTGATACTGTTAAAGGAGATACATTTGTTAATCTAAGTGAAGATTGTGAAAGAGGTCTGGTAACTTCATATGCACATAAAAAAGCTGATGTCAGACCTGGAAAGTCAGAATTAGAATCCCTTATTGAACAAGAGAATGGTACTTTAAGTAGAACTTGTTTGTCTGAAGATGGAAAACTGTTTGCAGAGAGAGAGTTGGAATACTCAGCAAAACAGGGGGATGATTCAGAAAACATGCATAATCTTCCTGTGCACTCTGCTGCATCTCTGCATTTAATGAAGGTATCAAATGACCTTGAGGATAATTCTGTGCCTGGAGATACAAAAAATACTTTATTTGTTGAGGATACTAACAACGAATCTAATCAATCCCTCCTCTTAACTTCAAGAAGTAGCTCTTCTCATTTGAATGGTGACTTGGAACATTTAAATGAACCTTGTGCTGATGCAAACTGCTTCACAGACACCATAGTTAATGCTTGCCAGAACCAGTCCCTAGGCAGTCTTCCTGAAGATGAAACTAATTTAGCCAGCTTAAAAGAAACAAGGCCTAATGTTGAAAATCAAAACGGTGATTTGAAACAAATTGTGTTTAGTACAGCAAAAGGTAAAGCAGTTTCTGTTTCAGAAAGTGCATTAGCAAGAGTGAGATGTATGTTTCAAGAAGCCTGCAGTGAATCTGTAAAATATGAAAGTGAGACTAACTCAAGAACTAATCAAACAGAAATTGCTGGGAATTCATCTTCTGTCATTCATGATGAGTGTCCTAATTCTGCTAAGTTTTTAAATGCTACAAGAAGTGAAGAGATTAATTCAGCTGCATCCCATTTTACTAAAGTAAATGCAAGTGCTAGTGAAAATGGTCACCAAGATACAAACACATTTGCAGATGCAAAGTCTATTTCAGATCCTCAGAGGCAATGTTTTGAACAGAACAGTAAGCTTTTAGGGCACTTGCTTGTTCCAGGTAAGCAGTCAGACTCTTCTGTGAGCAATCTTGGATTTTTTAGTACAGCAAGTGGTAAGCCTGTACAGCTATCAGAAGAGTCCCTCAGGAAAGCTAGACAGCTCTTCTCTGAAATGGAAAGTGATCATTCATTGCATGTGCAAGAAGCATATTTAGTGGAGGAAGATGTTGAAAAGTCTGAAATGCCCACTGAAGTAGTTCCTGGGAAAATGCAGATAGCGTTTCCGAAAGGGGAAGAAAATGCCAGCACTGAATTGATTTCAAATCCAGCTTTTGGGTTCAGCACTGCAAGTGGAAAGCGGGTAACAGTCTCTGAAAATGCCTATAAAAAAGCAAAGGCAATTTTAAAAGAATCTGATGACTTCTTAAGCAGTGGGCTTTGCATTACAGATCAACTTAACTCAGTTAAAGAGAATGGTCGATATGGAAATTCTCTAACTGATAAAGTGATCTCAGAATCCAAAACTGAGAAAAGCTGCAATGGAGATTTTGGCTTAAAAAACATATGCCCCGAGGAAAAGAAGTTTTTGCCAAGCACTCACCATGTTAAAATGCCTGAGTATTTACCACATAGTAAGAAAAATAAGCAGTTAACTTTATTTAAAAATGGCTTGCAGCAAGAGGAGACTAAGTCTTTTGGAAAAGAGCAGCTGAATCTGGGGATGAAAACAGAGTCTGAAGCAGTTTCATGCAGTGCTGCTGCTGAAGCAGAAATGAACATTAATCTTGTCCAAACTCCAAAACATTACTTGGAAATGGAGGCTATAGAAAGTGCAAGAGCTTTTATGGAAGACAATATTTCAGATTCTGGAGTGCAAATTAATGCTGCACAGTCCTTCAGTGGCAGACTGGATAAAAACTTTCAAAATAAGACCTTTGGGAAGAGGCACTTTGAAGGAAAAAACTCACTCGGTAGGTCTTTGTCTTATATATGTTCAACTCTGTATTTCTGCACAGTGGGTTGTTTAGGGTTGGGTTTTTGGGGTTTTTTTTTGCATGTCACATTGGTTTTTGGCTTATATAGAAGTGGTAGTCCTTTCTCTAAGCATCAGTGACAAAAATCCTTGCTGCAGGCAATAGCTCATCCATTCTTTCCAGCCTTAAATGCACAGTGCAAGCTAAATTTGTGATCAGTAATTTTGAAGGTGTGCAGGTTTTGCTGTTTTATCATAGTTACAGAAGAAAGCTACAGCTCCTTTTCTATCTGAGCAGACTTCCTTCTTTTTTCTCTCTGCACAAATTTGTGGTTTTGCATGAAATTAGTATTAGTATTTCCATTTTCACCTTTTTTGTGCTTTGTAGGTGAGAACAAGGTTTCACTTGTATTGAGATTGCTGTTCTGAGATGAAAAATAGTTGTTGGTCTAAAAGCACAGTTTCTCACCATCTAAAACTGATCTGTCTCAGGGCTGAAGTGTTGGTACATAACGCTTGCATAGTCACCCAGACCTGTTCTGGGACCTGGGCCAGCTGAAAACTGTTTATGGAAGGGCAGATTGCAACAGAGCTGCTGCCTGGCTGCACAGGTTCGGGTACAAAGGTTAGTGCTGGAAAGTTTGAGTAGGCATGAAAAGGCAGATAGGACTCTATCAGTCCAACTGGAAACAGCTGTGACACAGTTGAACCACATCCTTAGTTACAGCTTCTGTGCAAGATGCATTACACACTTTTTTAGAATTCCTTAGGGACTCTGATTACTGAAAGTGCAAAAGAAGATGCAGGTGAGCTGTGCTGCTTAAGTCCGCTGTGGTGCGGTCTCTGAGGCAGGCTGCCTCCAGTGTGTTTGCTAATTTAAGGCTCGCTAATTCTGATTTGGACAGAACAGGTCTACTCACCACAAAAGATTCTGCAACAGAATTATGGGAGTCTTGAAATCAGTCTTGGTAACACAATATACAGTCGTTCTGTACAGAAGAAACTCTTGCAAATTGTGATGAAGTAGCTCTGTTCGAAAAGGCCTTTCCATACAGGTGTGTGATCTGAAAAGTGGCTCTTTCTGCTTGCTCTGACTTCTTGAATGTTTTACTTAGAAATTATAGTTAAGTTATATGGTATTGGTAAGAAACTGAACTTAAAAGGAACATAACTTTTAAAAATCTGTGGTTTTATCCTAGGAGAACCTCCAATTAAAAGACAGCTGCTGCTTGAATTTAACAGAACAAAGGATCCCCCCAGATCTTCGAAAGCTTTGAAAAGCACCCCTGATGGTAATTTTAGTCTTCTTGAGTTCTAAGCAGTAACCTGATTTCAGTTATCTTTAGAATTCTTCAATTTCCAATAAACTAACATTTAATAAGATTGCTTAACTGCTTCTTTTATCAATATAGTAATGAAAATTCAGGGAAGCTGCTATCGTAAAGTCTCTGCTGACTTGAAATCACATGATTAATGGTATGCCTTATTGTGTAGAATCTAAATATATTACAGTGTACTGCAAGAACTGTCATTTAATTTTCAGCTTGGTAGGAATTTATCCAGTTTCTCACAGTCCTAAATCTCACAAATTCTAGTCTCACTACGTATATATTTTATTGATCTGTAATTTCTTCAATTAAAAATTACCTGCAGGAAAATGAGAAGGTACTGGTAATTTCATCATATAATAATTTGTAAAGAATATACTTGCTGATTGGTGTCTACATTACAGATACTTTTAATATTTTGAGCCAGTAATACAGACTTCAGTTATGTTCAAATTCAAAGATAAGCATGTCCTTCAATGATGGAATGAGAAGTTTGTGCAAATATGCCCTTTTCTGTTATAACTTAAAAAAAAAAAAGTTGCTAAAACAGTTTTAAATTTAATGTTGAGCCTACCTGGAATTAAATATATGATAAACATTTCCCTTTCAGGAGCCTAAAAACATCTTGCAGGCTCGTAAATAGGAACTTTTGAGAGTTCAGCTTTGTGGTTACTTATCCTTTAGATGTTTCTGCAACTAGTGTGAAGATGTTTTATACTAAGATTTTATTTGGGGAAAAAAAACAATGGACAAAGCTGTTCAAATCCACCCTCGAAACTTTTCTATATATTTTTAACATTAATATAAAAAATAAATGTGTTGTAAATATCTATTCATGTAATGTACCATTTCAAACTTTTTTCTAATTTTCTTACAGGCATTTTCAAAGACAGAAGAAAATTTATGTACCACGTTCCTTTAAAACCCGTAACTTGTCGACCTTTTGGGTGAGAAATTTTTAATATATTTTAGAATTCTTCTAATGTAATTTCTTAAAACCTCTTAAGTTCTTGTAACTTTTAAAAAATATATGGTAATAATTTGCTACCCAAGTTTATAAAAGACTAATAATTTTACTTCAAAATAAACATTAAATTACCATATAATACACATTGCTGCAGTAGACCAGTGAGATGCTAAACAAATTTTACCCTTGTATTTCTTTTTTCTCGATAGATAGAAATTAAGTGTTCAGTTTTTAAAATGTTGAAGAGTGATACTATGGTTTTTTTATTGACATACTGTTGAAAGTTGTATTACTAAATGAAGAATATCAAAATCCTAACAAAGATTTTTGTCAGGAAGCTGAAACCTGTATGTTTAAATGTTTTCATCTGTGTAGGGCTACCAAAGAACGACAAGAAATCAAGAATCCTACCCTTACTCTACCAGATCAAGACTTAAAAGGATTCAAATCTAAGCCTGCCATTTTTCAGCACTGTGCACTAAGGCAGTCTTCAAGTGGTACTTCAGGGGTTTCTGCTCCATGTAAGGCCTCAGCAAAAGAGAGTGGAGAAATAAGAAGTTTGTACAAATCTGGCAAAACTGTTAAGACTTTTATTCCACCCTTCAAAACCAAGGTGACGTTTTCTGTAGGTGACCAAGGCAGTAACAAAAGATGCGATTCACCAATCAGCAAAAATATGACTGAAGAAACGGAATTAAATCAGATCACAACTGAACAAAATATTGCTGAACCTCAGGATCGCCAGTCTGGCATCCAGCACGCAGCAGAAGCTGAGCTAGAAAATGGCAATTTAGGTATTTTCAGATTTTGATCACTTACCTGTTATGAATGCTAGCTGACAGAACTGAAGTTTTAAGGGGTTTGCATATTCTGTTGGACTTACTTTTTTTAGTAAAAAGAAGCTTCTTTTTAAGTTTGGGGTTTTAGTATGGGGTTTTTTGCAGGAAAATTAGGAAATTATTACTTACCTAACATTCCGTATTGCACTTGTGATAAAGCATATGCATCTTATCTCCAAAGTTAAATAAGAACATGAAAAATTTGTTTTCACATAGTGCTTCAGAAACAAGTGTTTAAGATGGCTTATGTTTCATTTGATATTTTACATACCTCTTATGTAAAATATGCAAGGAACCTTAAAGACTAGCCTTGCTGTACTTCATTCACTTTTACAGAAGTTTGTTTTCATTCTGTTTTCCCATTAAAATACAGGCTTAACCATATAAATGGCTGGTTGTGTCATTTTCAAAGAGGCAGAGTTTAAATGCTTAACTGTTTGACTTCATTTAGCATGTGAACTTCTCCCTTGGAAGCTCCCTTGAGTGTTCCAGTGTGCATAACTTCTGCAACTATTACAGTCAAAGAATCTGAGTTTTTTCAGAAGGACTCATTGTGTGTATTTGAACAGGTGCATGAACATTTGCAGAATTAGATCCTTTATTTACATGACAAAATCTCAGGATTACGGACTTTATAGTCATCATCAACTGATTTCTGTTCATTTGGAGTTTTCTGTGCAGATAGAGTTCAGTCTGATGAGAATAATATGTGGATCCAAGTTTAGTTTAGGGACTTACATATTCATATTAATTTCATATAATTAATTTCATATAAATATTATTCAGATGCCTTCAGTAAACACTGCTTTTTAAATGCATTAAACTTTGAATATTTAGACTGTTGCAATTTCTAAAAATCTGCAGACTGGCTTAGAAAATATGCTTCTCTGAATCTGCTTTTATGACTGTATATCTTAAATCAAAATATACTGTGAAAAGGTTTTGATGACTATTTTTTTTTTTCTTTGCAGCTATGGTCCAGATGATGACAAATCTCCGCTGTGCCAGAGATCTGCAGGAAATGAGAATTAAAAAGAAATATAAGCAAAATATTAGCTCACAGCCAGGCAGTCTTTATGTCATTAAAACATCTGCAAGAAATAGAATCTCTCTGAAAACTGCAGTAGAAGAGAAATCTCCTCGGTTTTATTCTGCAGAAGAGGTATATTGATAACTTCCTATTGTGTGTGTCTTTCCTGGGGTCTGTTCCTTAAGACAAGCAAACAAAAACTCAGTAGCTTTTGAACAGATACATTCTTCAGTTTTGAGATAAGTACTTACAGTAGCTCTAAATAAGTATACCAGTCGCTACAGTGTTTAAGTAGCTTTGCATATCTACAGTTTTTAAGGCTGTTCCAAATAATCAGGGTCATAAATGTCTCCGTAGTGTTATAATCAAACAAGAGAAGCATCAAACAAGGAAAAAATCCACCAATTATAGTTGCTATGGACTTTTAATCCATACAAAGAGCTGTTTTAAGATAATGCACAGTTAAAATTTAAGCTTAGGTAAGTCTATATCAGAAGCTTTTGGTACAGTGAAGGTACAAAAACCTATTGGATTTGTTTCAACACTTCTGAACCACACTGTGATGCTGTTCTGCTAAAATAATTGCTGGGAATTACATATGAAACAAGGTTGGACAAAGGCTGTCTTAACCTTAAGGAAATATTTTACCTGAATTTATAGCATTAGATACAAAAACTCTCAGCTGAATTCTTACTGTTTTGTCATTATTTTGTCTTTTTCATCTCATTTTTTGCAGCTGTACACGTATGGTGTTTCAACATATTGCATACAAGTTAATAGCACAAATGCGGAATCTTTTGAGTTTCTCATTGAAGACTTTTTCAGTAAGGAGTATTTGTTAGCTGGAAATGGGATGCAACTTGCTGATGGAGGATGGCTCATACCTACAGACGAGGGAAAGGCTGGAAAAAAAGAGTTCTACAGGTACTGTTATTTATGAACTTGAGACAAGTATGGTATTTATTAGTGATTCTCTTATCCCCTAGAATAAATCCAACACAATGATCTTTTAAAGTCTCTGACTACTTTTTTTCTGTGCATTTTTAGTACACCTCTGTTAGTGTTAAATGAAGATACTGTAGGATTGTAAATTTACTATATAGACTAATGTTTTTTGTGAACTTTACTGACCATTAAAGAAAGCATGCAAAGTCAATTTAGAAAATTTCTGGGGAATCTTCAGTAGTGTAAATAGTCTAGAAAAATATTATTATTTTCTTTTGATTCAACATTTAACCATTTTGTTTAGTGAGCATTAATAGGCTGGTTGGTTTGTTTGTTTTCCCAAGTGGAAAAGGATTTATTTCAGTTGGGCTCTAGAGTTTCTTGATGGCAATTAAGATTATTTGGTGAGGTACTTAGGGCTTCTTTGGCAGGACAGGGCTGAAAATATGTTTTTTTCAATATAATTTTTTTTAAAGCTGATGTATGATTTGGAAGAAGCCAATACCTCAGCAGTAAAACTCAGTAATTCGTTCAAGCTTTCTTTTGAGCATATGTAAGAAGAAAAAAAAAAAGTGCACAAACAACCCTTGTTGTTGCACTCTTCCTGGTCCTTCTGTCCCTCCTTTTGCAGGTCATTTAAGATGAGCTGAAAAAAAAGTGTGTGCGTTGGATGCACCTCTCCTAAACATTTTCAGAAAAAATATGTTTTGTTTTATTGTAAGCAAGTTTGTACATTATAACTTAATCAAAAGCATGTTCGACAGAACAAGGAGCTACCCGTGTACTGTTGCTCCAGCAAAACTTCAGAAAATACTTAACTGCTATTTTCTGATTTCCTCTATAAAATTGAGATGCTCTTTTCTCAAGTCAGTGTCGCTGTTGTTACGCAGTCACACAAACGCTCAAGGCAAAGACCTGTATTTGAGTAGTGTTTGTAGTCAAGCATGCATTGCCAACCTACATAGTATCAGAATTCAAGAGGTTTGCAATATTTGCTTTCCAGTACCAAAGCAGGACAGAAATAGGTCTGTTCCAAGCTTTTATTTGAAAGTTGGAGTTGATAAAATCAGTGCCAGTAATCCAGTATGGGAAAATTTGACTAGTACAAGATGTGTGTTTTCATGTTGTGATCTGTACTTCCTCGTGAAAAAAAAAAAAAAAATTGCTTTCTGCTCTTGCCTAGTGAGTCAGCATCATTATTAGTTTCTCCCACATAATTTTGGGAAATATTTTTGATGCCAAAGCCATTGCCATGACTTTGAGAAATGTTTTTGGTGTCAACAGTATTTGTTTATCTTGGAAAAACTGGAGATGTTCTGTGTTCGGACTCAACAACTGTGCAGTGAAGATCCATCAAGCGCTGAAGTTCACAGAATCATAGAATACTTTAAGTTGGAAGGGAGTGCTGGCAGTCATCCAGTCCAAGCCCCTGTTCAACACAGTTCAGATTAATTACTCGGGGGCTTGTCTAGCTGAGACTTGAACACCTCCAAGGACAGAGATTCCACAGCTTCTCTGGACAGCCTGTGCCAGTTGACCACTCTCAACCCTTATCTCCAATTAGAATTTTCCATATTCCAACTTGTGTCTGTTGCTTCTCGTCATACTGTTGTGTGCTTCTGAGAAGGGTCTGTCCCTGTTTTCTCTTAATCCTCCAATCAGGTAGTTGTAGACAGCAAAAAGGTCTCTTTGCCTTCTCTCTTAAATTCAAACCCACCTCTCTTAGCTTGTAGCAGTGTCGATCTGACCCTGAATACCAGATAGCCTCTTGAGCAATTTGTAGAGGTTGTTCCCAAGAGGTTGCCTTTGGTTCCTGTGTCTTTTCTGGACTTGCTGTATGTTAAAGCATATGGTTGAGAATAAATAATCTTCTGGTTGGTCAGCTGAATCAGTCTTTTAATCCATGTAGGTATATTTACTAGATCTCCATCAACTAGAATATATATGCCTTCATTTAGTCATCTGTATTTAGGATCTTAATCTTGAACTGAATTCTGTCTTTAAGTCCTGAATTGTATTGACCTTCAGAAAAGATTAACAAGTATTTCTTAAAGTTTGAGATTGCTTTGCTCTCTTCTAATGTAGTAATAATTAATTTGATGGTCATGCCTGCTCCTTATCTTCCTCAGTATGACTTTTTGCCCTATGAATTGTTTCTTTTCCTCATCCAACTGTAATACAGTTCCTTAAAATATTCTTGAGGCTTTCTGACAAGTCAGAAATGGACTTTTTGATAGGACTTAACTTGTGCTTTAAGCAGTCAGCTATTTGAATCTCTGGTTTAATTCTTTCTGTTCCTCTTTTAATGAAGTGACCTACATAGTGACTGTGAGAGCTGGAAAAAATAGATGTTTCCAACCCAACTCATGCAGATCACAGTTTGGACTCAACACAGAATTGAGTCCAAACCCCAACTCCCTTCAAGTCCAGAAGTCTCCATTTCAAGACTGCATGCATGTATGCGCATGTGTGCTGCTAGAGAATATGAGACAAAACCTCAGTATTCAGACAATAACCCAAACAGGTTACGGTCTCTGATCTTCCTGTTTTCACTGCAATAAATATTCCCTTGTAAATGTTGCCTGTGTACATACACTGAACACACTGCTAGGGAAAAATAGGCAAGTAAAAACTTACTGTGGATTCCAGGTTAATTTATTAACAATTTTTCTGCAGAGCCCTCTGTGACACTCCTGGTGTGGATCCCAAGCTACTAACGGAGGCCTGGGTTTACAATCACTATAGGTGGATTGTATGGAAATTGGCAGCCATGGAAGTGTCTTTTCCACATGAATTTGCTAACAGATGTTTGACACCAGAAACGGTGCTGTTGCAATTGAAATATAGGTACGTGTACAGATATATATTTGGAGTTGTAACTTGTGATACCATGTGCTTTCTAGTTCATAATATTACAAAATAAGCACCTTCACCTTGAATTAACTGTTTATTAGAATGCTTATATTATTAAATTTATGCATATCAGTATTCAAAATGTAGTGCATGTTATTTGCAAAAATTTAGATAACTTTGCTTCACTGGTACTTCATAATGTAGATTGATTAAGTAATAGTTTGCTGCAGTTGCTTTTAAGGAAAAACATGGTAGATTTTTGTTTGCTTTAACGAAGCATCCTGAATTCTTTTTTGTAGGTATGATTTGGAAGTTGATAAAAGTAAACGATCAGCAATCAAAAAAATAACAGAGAGAGATGATGCAGCAGGTAAAACGCTTGTCCTGTGTATTTCTAAAATCATATCACTAAACACCATTGTATCTCCTAGCAGTAGCGATAAGAATGTGGAAAGTAAAAAAGCAGCAGCAATAATTGAAGTTACTGATGGCTGGTATGGGATTAGAGCTCTTCTGGATCCACCTCTCAAGGCTTTCTTAGATAGAAGAAGGCTGACTGTTGGTCAGAAGATCATAGTGCACGGAGCAGAACTTGTTGGCTCTCAAAATGGATGTACGCCACTAGAAGCTCCAGATTCCCTTATGTTAAAGGTAAAACAAAACATTAGTTCAGCTTGATTGAATGTGACTGATAGATGTAGTAGATGCTACTTACTTGAGCCATGTTTTTTAAACAGAAGTAGTTTTGTCAGGGCTTCATAAACATAGTTCTGTTGAAATTTAATAACCAGATTTGTAAGACATGATGCAAAGTAGCTGACTCTATTCAATAGGGTTGGTAGAGAAGTTTATAATATAAAATTCTGCCAAGTTTTGCTGCGTGTTTTGTCAGTTCCAGCTCCTTAACTCTGTGAAGCACCAAGTTATAAGAAGTATTTATCCATCACAGACAATATGGAAGTTGGGGGAAGAATGGGGGAGCAACAAAACAGGTTGTGAGAGGGTGGGCTTGGGGGGGAGGGCCTTGACTTCTTTGAGGATTATTAAAGTGTCAGGTGAAGTTGCAGCATAAAAATTTTACTCCTCTGGTATAAAGCAATGGCTTGTCTCATAGATGCTCATTTCCTAGAGAATTTGAACTCATCAAATTTTTGGTTCCTGTTTAGAATACATTCTTCAATGTGAAAAGAAACCGTGAAATTAAAATATAATATGTTTGTGCGCAAAAATGAGATATTCTTAGTGAGGTCGGTGTGAAAATAGTCTTTCCTCTAGCTACAATAAGTTGGATATCTTTTTGACCTCCTAGTGACAGTTTATCATTCAACATGTAATTTATTCAGATTTCAGCGAACAGCACTCGATGTGCACGATGGAATGCAAAACTAGGATTTCATCGGGATCCCAGGCCTTTTCCTTTGCCTTTGTCATCGCTTTACAGTGAGGGTGGTGCGGTGGGGTGTATTGATATAGTTATTCAAAGAACTTACCCTCTTCAGGTATGGTATTTTATAAATCTTAACAGGTTCTGTGAGATCTAAATTATACTAGTTGATTGCTGTATCATTCCTCACATCAGATATAATATAGACAACTAAAAAAATTAAGAAAAGGCACCATTATGTGTAAAACAAATAGGAATGGTTCTTGCAGTGTGCATGTATTTAATATTTCAGGACGGGAGTATCCTGCTATAAGAAGAGTTTAAATTTGTGTTCAGTATCTTCTGGTTGGCTTTGCTTTCAGCTTCAAAAAGCCAGAAATCATTTAATTTCAGTTCTGTAATCTAAAATGCACAGCATTTGTTTTAAAGGAGAATATTGTCAGTTTCAACTCCAAGCAGAAGTAAAACCCATATTTTCTATGATTAACATACATATCCCCGCAAAGAAGTTAAATATTTATAAGCATTAGTAAGATTACTTTCTCTTACATGTAGCTGGCTACATTGTCTATGATCTATTATATAAAAATATTACTGAAAATACTATGGGATTATGGTGTAAAATAGAATGGAGATGTTTTAAATACCACTTGATATCCAGACATTTTAAATATGGTCAGACTTCACTGTAACTACTTGCTTTTATAACAATACCAACTACAAAGACAAACGATATTTTTGTTAGTAATCAGTCCTCTTAATGTTAACAGTTTAACCAGGATACAACTTCCAAATTTTGCTAACTTTTCTCACAGTATGTTACACTTGGCATGTACATATAGGGGATTTTTTTTTTCCATTGCTTTCGTTCTAAAGTGTTGTATAACTGTTGGTCGATGTAGAATGAATTCTGCAAAGGTCATAGCAATATTTGGTTTGGATCATTACTTTGATATTTAGATCATTACTTTTATGGAGGAAATTGCAAGGAAAAAAAAACACCTAAACAAACTGCTTTCTAGTCAATTAATAAATGGCAGCACAACCTTCTGGTGTGTCAGCCACTCCTCTTAACTTCGTATCGTCAGCAAACTTGCTGAGGGTGGACTCTATCCCTACATCCAGGTCGTTGATGAAGATGTTAAACAAGACCAGACCCAGTACCGACCCCTGGGAACACCGCTAGTTACAGGCCTCCAACTAAATTCTGTGCCACTGATCACAACCTTGTGAGCTCTGCCAGTCAGCCAGTTCTCAGTCCATCTCACTATCCACTCGTCAATCCCACACCTTCTAAGCTTTGCTACAAGGATGTTGTGGGAGACCGTATCAAAAGCCTTGCTGAAATCAAGGTAGACAACATCCACTGCTCTCCCCCTCATCTACCCAGCTGTTGATGCCATCATAGAAAGCTACCAGATTGGTCAAGCATGATTTCCCCTTAGTGAAACCATGTTGACTACTTCTGATAACCTTCTTTTCTTCCAACTGCTTAGAGATGGTATTAAGAATAAGTTGCTCCATCAGCTTCCCAGGGATGGAAGTGAGGCTGACTGACCTGTAGTTACCCAGACCCTCCTTCTTGCCCTTTTTGAAGACTGGAGTGACATTGGTTATCCTCCAGTCTTCAGGTGCCTCTCCCGTTCTCCAAGACCTTTCACAGATGATAGAGAGCGGTTTAGCAATCATTTCCCCAAGCTCCTTCAGCACTCATGGGTGCATCCCATCAGGGCCCATGGACTTGTGTGTATTGATTTTGTTTAGACTATCTCTGACCAGCTCTGATGTGAATGGTCTGATGAGGTCAGATATGTGCTAGAGCCACTGCAAGGGAGAAGATGGGACTGTGCAGCCAAGAGAAGCGAAGGGACCACTTTCAGCAGCAGCGACCTCTTTGGCTCACCCGTCTCTTAAAATAAGGCACGTAAGGCATCAGGCAAGCCAGTTCTGGCAGAGTTGTGGACAAGGCTGTAGTCCTGTGGAACCAGTTCAGGCAGAAAAAGTTTAAGAGCATCTGGGGAATAACATCATAGTTCTCCTACAGCATCTAATCTAGCATGGTAAAACAGACAGTACAGTTGATGTGGAAGGACAAATCAGGCAGAATGCAGTTCTGGTATGTTTTTAAGCATTGAGTTTGATGGTTTGTATCTTAATGTATCTACCAGTGAGATCCAGCTATCAAAATTCCATCATTGATACCTATCACTATCAGCTATAGCTTCTTCAGCTGTTAAATCATGCAGTTTTGACTACTGCTGCATTCTGTCTGTGTATCTCTAAAGTGATTTACCAACCAATACTGTGGGTTTTTGCCTTTTATCTGTTATACTGAAAGAACTTACAATCTACTGCCTGTTCATTTTTTAAAGCATTTTTGTTTAGCATTGAGTATTAGAAGAAAGCTAGATGAGGTTAGGAATTTTTTTTAAATTATGTTTTTTGTTTGAATCTTTTTATTTCAGTGGATGGAAAAGACATCAGCTGGTTCATACGTGTTTCGTAACAGACGAGCTGAAGAAAGGGAAGCTGCCAAGCATGCAGAGGATCAACAAAAGAAGCTGGAAGCTCTGTTTGCAAAAATCCAAGCAGAATATGAAATGCATGAAGGTAAAACTTTCATTGTTTTAGAACATGCAATAAGAACACAAAAAACTTTTTGATATTTACAGAAGAGTTTAAAGAAACTGGCCTAGTTCTTGTTTTAATTCCAAGTGCAGTGGGCTGGGACAGTCTGATCTTGCCTACTAGAGCAGTGAGTTGAGACAATCTGGTACCTTCTTGTCTTGGGTACAAGTACATTGAGTTGGCACAATTAGGCACTCCCTGACCACACCTGGAACTCCTGTTGCCTGGGAAACATAACTGAAACTCCTCCTGTCTGGATCGTAGCTTACTGTGAAAGGTGTCAAGATTATCTGACAAGAATTATGGGCACAATGCAGAAGTACTGACCAGAGTCAATCATCTTGCAATCCTGTAAATATCGATCCTAAGTGAGGCCCTTTGAGCTCTCCAGGACCACAGTGGGCTGTGACCCAGTATCTCCCTCTGAGTTGGGACACCTCTCAGGATAGATTTTGCAGTGTTTAAGGTAGATTTTGCAACATAATTCAGATCATCCACTGATGGAGGCTGACGAAGAAAGGTTCAAAGATTGTCTGCTGACAGATGCTGATGAAGGAAAAGAATGAGTAATTCACTGTAAGTAGATTTTGTGAGGTTCAAAGATCAAAATCGTAAGTAATTCATTATAATTCAATTTCACAAGGTCTCAAGCATCATTAGGTACCAAGAATTTACTATAATCTGCAGTGAAATAAACATCTTAATCATAGGTTAACCTCTATATCTCTGTGTGTGTACATGCAATTTGATTTAGGAAACTTTGTTGAATCTTTTAACTAAGTCACTATGTTGATTAGAGTAGATTGTTGATTATTGACTGATTAAGTATTGTTAGAAAACATACGATCTAATCTTCAGATTTATTGTGATAGTAAATTGCTGCTACCTCAAAGTTATATAGGACCCATAATAACATGTTGAATCAATACCACTGAAATCCCTGTATCCAATTCCCTTAGACATGAACTGTTTACCAAGTCTGGGACTAAGTTTGGATCCAGCAGCACCTAGACTTCTCTCTGAGAAGTTTAGAAAGCAAGGGGGTCCGTTCCGAATCTCACAACTCAACAGAAGGGCCTCCCTGGCCCTTTCATTCCCAATCCCTGTGTAAATCTTTCTAGCCCACTTCTAACTCGATTTCCCTTTGTATACTTCTTCCATGTAGTAGGTAACAGAGTGAACCTGGCCATTGAACTTTAAGTCACACTTTTACAAATTCATATTAAAATCACTTTTGCTAATATCTTTGATGGCGATTCTCTAAGCAACCGAAATCTCTCATCTACGAAGGTCATCCTTCCCCTCTCTTTAGCATTGGTAAAGCTGCATGTGGGGTACTACAGCCAGTTCTGGGCTCCCCAGCTCAAGATAAACACGGACATACTGGACACAATCCAGTGAAGGGCCATGAAGATGCTTAAGTGATTGGAGCATCTGACATAGGAGGAAATGTTGAGAGAGCTGGGACTGTTCAGCCTGGAGAACAGAAGGCTCAGGGGGATCTGATCAATGTACATAGATATCTGAAGCGAGAGGGCAAAGAAGATGGAGCCAGTCTCTGTTGCCCAGTGACAAGACTAGAGACAGTGGGCACAAACTGAAATGCAGGAGGTTCCTTCTGGACATCAGGAAACCCTTTTTCACTTTGAGGGTGACTGACAGTGTTGCCTAGAGAGGCTGTGAAATCTCCATCTCTGGAGATATTCAAAAGCTTAATGGGCATGGTCTTAGGCAGTCTGCTGTAGGTGACCCCGCTTGAGCAAACCTTGGGTTTGCCAAGATATAACGTCCAGAGGTCCCTTCCAACTTCAACCATTTTCCAATTCTGTAATGAGGTGACACTTCACATCTCTGCCAGGGATTTCTAGCAGCAGTTTCAGGTCTGCTGTAGCTGTAAGTGCTGCAACTGGCTGCTCATTGCTGCAGCTTCATGAAGCTCAACACTGCTTGCTTCCCCTAAGGTTTTAGTCAGCTAAACTGGAATGAGGAAGGGTATTAGGATTCTTGCCACAATGATTATGGATTCTGGCTGCCTTGATGCTCTGGTCTGGTTTTTGGGAGGTTGGGTTTGGTGGATTTTTTTTGTTTTTCTCTTTTTTCCCAGGAACAGATAGGATTCCATCACTAACACTAGCCTGTGCAGTTCGTATTTCACGGGGTCATATCTGAAACCCAGATAGCCTTTTCCTTTCCATAAATCTTTCTCGTGGTGATCTGTAACACTGAGATGTTCTGTAACTGCTTTCTCAGAACCTAGAGCCCCTCATGAATAACAAGGATAAGGCAAAGCCATAACCTTTAAAAGAAAAAGGGAAGAGAAAAAAACCACAACACAAAACCAACAAAAAACCACCTCTGAATTCTTAGTTGAAATCCAAGATTGCGTTATAATTCTTAACTTCACTGATATGAACTTCCTCGTATCAGTCACCTCATTGCGTGGTTTTATGTTTGACTGGTAAACTTGTCTATACTGGAGTTTACTACACTGAAGGAATTCATCACAATGCTAGCAGCAAAATGACTTGCCTTACGAAGAGGGTAATAGTTTAATATAGTGAAGTTAACTTGGCTTTCAGCTGGTGTCCCAAGGAAGCTTCACATGCAGGCCTGTGGTCACCTGATATTACAGATCCTGGTATCTTTGAGACTTTCCTACTTTCCTGCTGTATGAGAGGAAGGGACAGACATAGAGAAAATATGATCAAGTATCAGTGAAGCTTCATGGCAGCCTGTCAAGTCTCCTACCCTCTCCTAAGTGCAGACACTGATGCTGGCTTCCCCAAAGTTTGCATAGTATTATAATCTATGTTGTATTTAAATGAATTACATTTTTTTCTGCTTATATTTTCCATATATATATATATATATATATACACACACACATATGTATATATATACACACACATACATACACATGCATATAACTGTTCCTAAATAGAAGTGGCTTGTGTTTTTATTCTGGCAAGGCCTAAGTACTACCATGCTTCTTACATAATTATTTCTTCTTTCACTTTTAAAGTGTATTGCTGTACTCACCGTAAGGGGTTTTTTTTTTTTCAACAGAGAGAACTAGCAGAAGAACACCAAGATCACACATAGTCACAAGACAGCAAATCCATAATTTGCAAGATGGTGCAGAACTTTATGAAGCAATTCAGAATGCACCTGATCCTGGCTATATGGAGGTAACTGTAGATTTGGCTGGGCTACTTTTGAAATGCTTGTGAAATAATTTACAATTTAGTAACTCCTGCTAAAATCAACCATTAAATTACTATTTATGTTTGCCACCCTTTGAGTTTTTCTACAGCATGCTTATTGCCAAATAAATTAAGACTAAAAATTTTGAAAATTTTTTCGTGAAGGCTTGTTAAAATAGATGGATAGTATCTGAGATTGCAAAACAAAAGTTATTCTCTCTTGATACAAAAATCCAGGACATCGCACAATTAAAAGTTAATGTTACTTGTATTTTAGTACTTTTTGTCTTGCATATATGAAAACTAAATGCATCTCATAAGTCTTGTGCTTCACCTGCTTATTCTTGCATGCTGTTCACTGAAGTGTTTGATTATATTGTCGTTGATCCCTTCACTCCCTAAAACTCCCTGTTCCAGTTCAATCATAATTTTTAAGTGTTTAAGCCTTTGTTAATAAGATGCAGGTGATTAGTCCCTGCCAGTTGTTAAAAATCAAACGTGTGCCTTACCTTGTGCAAGTCAGGGTCCTTGACTGTCATACAGCCAGATGATCTGTGACTTTATTTGACAAAATGTTTTGCATATCTGTGGTGCTACATGTAAAGGCGTCTGGATCTTGAAAGCTTGGTCAGAAAGGTAACACTGCTGGCACATTTTAGGGTAAATCACCATCAGATTTAGCTCAGAGATAGCAGCCTGCTGAGAGCTTCAGCTCTTCTTACTGAATTTTTTCCTAATATTTCTTTTTTCCTACAAAACAGGCACGCATGCCCATTAGATTAAATATTCACCTTAGCTATGCATTCTTATGCAGGCTTCTCACTAATTATCACATAAGAACAGTGTGTAATGTAATACTTTGACAATGGAGCACTAGCTGAGTACCAGTCAAGACTGGTGACTCCCATTGTGTTAACATACCTCACTTCAAGTCCTAGTAGTATATCAGTTGAACAATAAATTGTTTTTAACAGATGAACAGTTAAGAGGGTATCTAAAAATCTTGATGTGATTTTTTTTTTTTTTAATAATAAAAAAAGATAGTGAATACATTTTCTCTTGGTTACAGGGATACCTCAGTGAAGAACAATTAAAAGCTTTGAACGCTCACAGGCAGTTGATGAATGATAAAAAGCAAACTCAGCTACAAGAAGAATTTAAGAAGGCCTTAGAGTCAGCACAACAGGAAGAAAATGGTTGTTCCAAAAGAGATGTGTCTACTGTGTGGAAATTATGTGTGGTAGACTACAGAAAGCAAGAAAAACATAAAGGTTAGTACTTGCAAAATTTTACATAACTTTTTTCTAAACATGGTAACTGGCCAACATCATAGGTAGATTTTGAAGAGTTTCCCCAACAGTATTCTTGCTTGCTTGATAATATTTCCAGTTTTTTGTTTTGGTTTTTTTTGTTTAGGGCTTTTGGGTGGGAAGGGAGTGTTGTGGATTAATATTGCTTAAAAGCTTTCAAATTAGTATTGCACAGCTAATGTATGTTAATCTGATACTGTTAGGAGTGATACTGAGTATTTGGCGTCCACTGCTAGAAATTTTTTCGCTGTTAAAGGAAGGCAGTCGGTACAGAATCTACCAGCTGTCAACATCACAATCCAAAGGAAGATCAGACTTGGCTAACATACAGTTAACAGCAACAAAGAAAACTCAGTATTTGCAACTATCAGTAAGTGCTTTAACTGCATCAAGATGTATCATTAAAACATAT
Source organism: Antrostomus carolinensis (assembly GCF_000700745.2). NCBI lineage: Eukaryota > Metazoa > Chordata > Aves > Caprimulgiformes > Caprimulgidae > Antrostomus > Antrostomus carolinensis. Next base: position 26,136 of record NW_010292102.1, read on the forward strand.
CAGTCTATATAAGTAAAAACTTAAAAAATTGTGTTTCTTCAGGTATCCCAGGAGATGCTGGTACAGATTTTCTTTCCAAGAAAAGCTCTAAAATTCACCAGTTTGTCGGATCCTTCTTTTCAGCCACCATGTGCTGAAGTTGATTTAGTTGGAGTTGTAGTTTCTGTTAGCAGAACAGGTATGTTGTGGACCATGTTCATGTCCTCCCACTGAATAAGCACTATCTTTTTTATTTCAAAAGTCAAGATGATCTTAGTGTTGTACCTGCATCTCAGGCCTTTGAAAACCTGCTAATATAGCCCATCACTGTGATATGCTGGCAGATAATTCTGTTTTCCTAAAGAAAAACTGCTTTTTAGCTCAGGAGGAATTCAGTAAGGGAGGATCTGAGCTCAAGGGAAGCTTTTCTTTAGTTGTTTCCATAAGTAGTGGGTGTAAGCTCTCACATCTGTGTTCAGTATCTGCAGAAGTAGACTCGTGCATGTACATGAGCTCCCTCTTTTGTGTACACTGTCATGGAATGAGTAGAACCCAGGCACTGGAGCTCACGGGTAGGGACAGGTGGATAATCTACTGAATAAAAAGGAAAAGCAACACAGGAGTATTATTTTTTAAGCACTAGAACACAGACTTCGAGTTGTTTTCTGTAATCAGTAGGGAGATAGTGTACAATATGAATGAAGTATCAAACACCTGTTACCATGCACACGGGCTGCCACGTTGTATTTATCAGTTCTCTTTCAAGATGTGTGTGACTTTTTTTTATAGGTACAAATTGCAGTAAACAACCTTTACTTAAAGGCTTAAGGTTTGATTCAGACTTTTTTCTTGCTTTTAGGTTTCACCACTATAGTGTACTTATCTGATGAAAGCTATAATTTGGTGGCAGTGAAGATCAGGACAGATCTTAGACACTTTGCTATTGAAGATATAGTTGTCCGCTGTTCTTTCATTTCTGCAAGCAACCTTCAGTGGCAATCTGAATTCAGATCAGAAATTCCTGTACTGTTGGCTGGAGACCTTTCTGTATTCTCAGCCAGTCCAAAGGAAAACTATCTTCAAGAGAAGGTTAATGCACTGAGAAGTACAATAGAGGTAAATCTGTAGATTTTTAGTTTAATGATTAATAATAGTTAGTGCTTTATTACGTTCTTCAACAAAAAATCCATTAGTACTAATAAATTTTTAAAACAAATAATGCACATAATGTTGAATTTGAGGGGATTTTTCTGAGAGATGGAGTAAGGTGTTAATGTACTTTCCTGGAGGATTCTCCATATCACCTATTGGTCTTCTGATTTTTTTCTTTTTCTTTTTCTTTTTTTTTTTTTGCGTTCAGCTCAACCAACACTGTCTTCAGGATGTGCCACAGAATCTTCTAAATAGGAACAGGGCTACAGCAAAAAATATTGTATCTGTCAACAGGGAATCTGTCATGGACAGTTTGACTCTAGCCTTTTAGAAGTTGGAATTTACTGTCTTGCTCAGCTAACATATTCAGTATTGGATTGTTGATTTAATTTATTTATTATTTCAATTTTTTAGCTGTGCTAAATAGCATGTTTTGGTCATGCATTCTCACTTCTTACTGAAAAATAAGTTTAAATACAATTTTTTTTTTTCTTGTTAACAATAAAAGGAAGATATGACATTTCCCTCCACAGAAAGGACAGCAGTCCTCTTGAATTGTTGGTTTGCTATAAAATAAACTTCTAGTGGGATTATGATGAGAAAACAAAGTCCTAATACTTTGTTTATGAGCATATAGTACTTACACAGTTTGAAAAACAACTACTCTGCACTGTAATCTGTTCTCCTTTACAGAATGTGGCCTCCTTTTGCTCTGATGCAGAAAGTAAATTGATGAATTTGCTACGAAGAAATCTCTCACTTACACCCAGTTCAACTAAAAGATGTGTCTTAGAATTCCTCTCTCCCTCCTGCAACTCAGGTCTTCATGCAGAAGATAAAAGTTTGGTAAGATTCTGGTTATTAATATCATTTATACTGATAGTACATACAGTAAGGATATAAGCAAGTTTTATGCTGATAGTTGTGGTGAATGGTCTCACTTCTCACTCCACTCTGGATGTTCTCTTCAGGACAGTGCAAAGCTGATTAGAAGCTTTCTCTGCATGTGGGTTTAGGACTATTCCCCAGGAGGAACTGTGAGACTATTGTTCCTCCAAGCAGTACATGACAACCTCCCCTTGTGGCCTCTGTTTTCACAGCATATTTTAAATATTCTGAATTTTATATGAGTACAATGAATCATCCTTTCCCTATAGATAATTTATTGCTGCTTTGATCCCATTGTGAAGATTATATGACATGGATGTCACTGGAAGAGAAAAATCTTGATCCATAAATGTTTCGTTCATGGCATTCCCCAGTTCCTACCCTTGTTTGGGGAATTTACTTCCTGATTTTTTTTTCCTTTGTTCACTATTTCCAGGATTCAAAAGGGAAGAGGCATCACCTAGTAAATGGTTACATTTTATAGCAGTCTTGACACAAATTGAGTTAAATAGTACCCTTAAGTTTCCCATGAAAGCTGCTGGTGGCAAGTTGTTCCTTATGTGGAGTACTTAGCGCAGTCAGAACAAAAATTCTTCCTGCCACTAGCTGCAAGGGAGGTAGAAACACCCTGATGTGAGATCAGTTCCTGGGGACTAAATTTCAGCTTATACAGCACCCTTTTCCATTTCAGAGTGCTAATATTTAATTCTGAAGGTTCAGTTTATATCAGTTTATTAATTATATTAACAAAGTTAAAACAAATGAGACATTACAGGTATTTTCAAGTTAAACATGTGTTTGAATGATTTGCTGTGTAGCATCATTTGTGTGTACTGTTCAAGTTTTTTGGTCTGTATTCTATCCCTCTTTTCTTCAATTTTTTTTCCTCACTTTTCCCTATTTAACAACCTGTTGAGGATATATCCAGTGCAGTAGAAGACTTAACTCCTTTTTATGAGTGCTTTGATTTCTTAACATCTGGCACAGAAAAATTCCCATAGATTTAGCTTAGATCTCAGAAACGGTATGTAGATGTGCCGACTTAAGGTAACTGTAAACAGTGATTTATCAGGCATCAGGACTTGAAAGAATAACATTAGTCACCATCAGAAGACACCAAACTGAAGGTAAATTGGACATGAATGATGACATAGCATTTTTAATCAGTTTTTTGTTTGTTTTTATTTTCCCCCGTTGTGTGGAAGTAATTGAGGCAGATAATGGAATAGGGCGTTCTATTCAACATAAAACTTACCTCTTTTTAACTAGATCTCTTCTTCTAAAATTGAAATACAGCATCCAAGCCCTTTGTCAACTAGCACACCGAATGTGAAACTTGTTGCACAAGGCTCATCAGCAAAAACGCCTTCATCTGCTGCAGTTAATGAGAACCATCCCAAAAACAGCAAAAAGAGAAAAGCCATGGACTTCCTCAGCCGCATTCCCGCCCCTCCACCACTGACACCCATCTGTTCAATCATTTCTCCATCTTTAAAAAAGGCATTTCAGCCTCCACGAAGTTTGGGTTTACACTGTAGCAAGTCATCAAAAGAAACAAATCAGAATATTGGTCATGTCACCCCCTGTAGAAAATTGAGAGAGACTGTCCATCTTCCTGAGAATGACCTGGTTGCTGATGAAGAACTTGCAATGATTAATACACAAGCACTCATGAATAATTTACCAGAAGAAAAGAGGATTGATTATGTAAATGAAAACAACAGTACGATAGCTACTAATTTATCTGATGGTCTTTCACCCAAAAATAGTTCCAGGTCTACTGGCAAAGCAAATAACTCATCAAAAAGCAGTTCTGAAGTAGCTGGGGCTCTTCAGAAAGACAAAGGAACCTGAGGACTTGTTACAAGCCTGCAGAATGCTTCAAAAACAAAAACCTCAAAAATGCTTATAAATGCACATGTACAACATTGTATATATTTCAAATTATTTTTACACTTTGTACATTAAATCTTGATTATATTTAATAAAGCTATATTACAAAAACAAGGACTCATGAAATGACATTTTATTTGCAAAATAATTTGGAGTTGAGTAATTATACATTTCTCACACAAACATGTATTGTACAGTAGCATCAGTGTGGCTGAAGGTTTGATGACATAAGTCATTCATTCTGATGTATTCCTAAATTATAGCAGGATCTTTGTTCCAGTCTAAAGCAATGAGTTTTGTTACTCTCTGTAGTATTAGAATAGTTGCTTGGCTGTCAGAAATAGCACAGGGCAAAATAAACAGTTCTCTACGTTTATTGCTACTGCACATAACTCTTTCACACCTTCTACTAGACCAGGTTGTTTAAAGCCTCATCCAACCTGGCCTTGAGTGCTTCCAGGGAGGGGGCATCCACAGCTTCTCTGGCCAACCTGTTCTGACCACCCTCACAGAAAAGAATTTCTTCCTAATATCTAATCTAAACCTACCTTCTTCTAGTTTAAAGCCATTACCCCTTGTTCTATCACTACCTGCCTTTGTAAAAAGTCCCTCCCCAGCTTTCTTGTAGGCCCTTCAGGTACTGGAAGGCCACTATAAGATCTCCCCAGAGCCTTCTCTTCTCCAGGTTGAACAGCCCCAACTCTCTCAGCCTGTCCTCACAGGAGAGGTGCTCCAGCCCTCGGATCATCCTCGTGGCCTCCTCTGGACTTGTTCTAGCTGCTCCAGGTCTCTCTTGTGTTTGGGGCTCCAGACCTGGACACAGCACTCCAGATGGGGTCTCATGAGAGCAGAGTAGAGGGGGAGAATCACCTCCCTCGACCTGCTGGCCACGCTTCTCTTGATGCAGCCCAGGATATGGTTATTTGCCTTCTGGCCTGCAAGCGCACATTGCTGGCTCATGTTCAGCTTCTTGTCCACCACCACTCCCAAGTCCTTCTCTTCAGAGCTGGTCTCAAGCCACTGTCTTGCTACAGTCTTGCGAGTCTTTTCCACCATTCCCTTTGCCTCTCTTAAAGCTAGCAGTAATGCTCTAGGCAAGATGGAGTGGGAAGATACAAAAGGTTATACAGCCAGATAGAAAGTATCATAAGGGCGAGAAAGGACAACTGTGTGGAGAAGGGATTGGCCACATGGCCTGTAAGAAAAAAAGAATTTAGGAATATTTATTGTTGTCTGTTAGTGACAGGGCGTGATGCAGAAGAAACCCCGGAGAGCGTGTGGCACAGCCAGTGAAGTTCGCCATAAGCTTGAATGGATTTGCATGGAGGAAGAGGGGAAAGAAGCGAGTACAGTTTGTACTGGGGACAGTGCTCTTAGATAAGTCATGTAGAGCTGGGATATCATAATCCAGCAACATTTAAAGACATGTAAGAAACAAAAGTAATTTAGAAATGTAGTAGAAAAATATAAGAATAAAAAAGTTTAGAAAAAAAATTTAAACTAGAGACTTTTATACCCTGATAATTAAAATACACTGAGGAATCCACCTCTTCAGTTAAAGGGCATGTTGTTTGTACGTGCCACACGAGGTCTTCTGTTTGAGAAGGCTGCAGTGGGATTGGAATGGGCACCCATGGTGTAAGCTGCATTTGGTCCACAGGAGCTTTTCTCGTCTCTGCTTGGTTTTTCAGACTGAAGAACACTGTGGAAGGTAACATTGTGCTCATACTGTTCTTTCATCCGTTGTATTGTTTGTCGAGGGACATGATGAATATTTCTTCTGCAGAGTCAACATTAACAGAAAATGTAAATATTTAGCTGCCCATGTATGAGAGGTTATCTTAAGCTTGCTAAGATTCCTGATGTGTTCAGGATAACAAATCACGTCCCCGCTGATCTATTTCTAGCCCTTTTTTGCCAAATTGTTCTTCAGTTCCACCTACTTTTTAAAAATATTTTTGTGACTGCTGAAAAATGTAATGCAAGTATTTTTGTGGGCAGCCAGGGTCTAAGACATTAGACAAATGCTTTGTAATGTAGGCCAGGTAACAAAAGAGCTATGTAAAAGCTCTGTGTATTATTTTATATGGGTTTCAGTGCCAGTGGCTTGTTAGCTGCAGGGCGAGCTTTTATCAATCTGGAGAAAGAGACAAGGGCTGTAGGTAGCCCAGCCACTGACTCATAATCCACAAGAAGAGGCTGAAAACCTGTTGTTGCTTTGAGTGCAAGTGAGGAAAAATCATCGCTGATGAGCCCCAGGCACCAGGGGAGGTTTGTAAATGATGATGAGCCTGAGAGGGAGGGGAACAGGATGCTCAAACATGCAGGGCTTTCTGTATAGACCAGGAACAGCTGCAGTCTCTCACCATTTCTGGGAATAGTTTTCCTAAAGACCACCCAGGACTTCTGCTTGTCTGTGAATTTGCAAACTCTGAATATTTTTTGTTTTGCTATTTAGCTTTATTAGACACAATTCATCATCTAGAATCTGTCCTGCTTCTGTATTTTAAAAGCCTTGTGCTATGCAAATCCTGCATCACTCAACATGGTTTTCTCCCAGCTGGAATTAAGGTGACAGCAATGCAGCAGGCTGCCAGCTGCAGCATCCCACTGGGGTAGTGGGCATGAAGTTCTCCAGCACACATGTGTGCAGCCTGTGCCTGCGACCAGGCACAAACCAGTGCCAGTAAAGACACAAGGTGGAACCAGAATGGAAGCAACTTCCAGCTGTCCCTGAATCAGTTCACAGAATCACAGACTGGTAGGGGTTGGAAGGGACCCCTGGAGATCATCTAGTCCAACCCCCCTGCCAAAGCAGGTA
>NW_010292102.1:33230-44447 GCF_000700745.2 Antrostomus carolinensis
TCTTCTCCAGGCTAAACAGACCCAGCTCTCTCAGCCCTTCCTCATAAGAGAGATGCTCCAGTCCCCTCATCATCTTTGTAGCACTCCACTGGACTCTCTCCACTAGTTTTCTTGAACTGGGGAGCCCAGAACTGGACACAGTACTCCAGCTGTGTCCTCACTAGGGCACAGTAGAGAAGGAGGATGACTTCCCTCAACTTGCTGGCTACACTCTTCTTAATGCACCCCAGGATACCGTTGGCCTTCTTGGTCATGAGGGCACACTGCAGGCTCACATTAACCTGCTGTCCACCAGGACTCCCAGGTCCTTCTCTGCAGAGCTGCTTTCCAGCAGGTCAACCCCAACATGTACTGGTATTTGCCAGAGCTGCTCCAAACTGAGTGTATCTGCATCAGCTTTACAGTGCTACTGTAAAAAGCCAACTTGTTTCAAATTATTGTTAAAACAAAATACAAGTTACTGAGCAGCTCAGCCTCTAATGAACAGTAACTAGTAAAATCTGCCCCCTACAAACGGCTCCCAGCTGCTGCCAGTGAGTCAACAGCTGACACTTGCAGTTGACCGCTGAGGCTGTTGATGTTCCTCACTTGTCTTCAGCCCCAAGCCCTCTGCCATCTCCTACCTCACCCTGGAGCCACCAGCGCTCTGGGCCGTGGCCCTGTGCCACGCGTCTCTGTCACACACAAAATGGAGCAGTGCTGATTTCTGACTAGAGTTCTGAGCTGGTACAAAACAAAATGTCTCTGGAGACGTTCAAAACCCGCCTGGACACCTTTCTATCTGATCTCATTTAGGTTCCTGCTCCGGCAGGGGGGTTGGACTAGATGATCTTTCGAGGTCCCTTCCAGTCCCTGACATTCTGTGATTCTGTGTGTGTGAAATAAATCGGTCAGAATGCAGTACCCATGCCCTGTTCTCCTGAAATAACATATAAATTAGGAGGTGTTAGCTTCTGCATCTAGTAGATGGGCTTGTACTATTCACTGCAACATACTTTACAGCAGGTTGGTTAAAGGCTAGGAAATTAGCCTGCAAAAAGGTTTTTTTTTTAGTGATACAACCATTAACTTTGCAGCCACCAGCAAAACTAACATACTTGGAGCCATATTTGGCTGCCTCTATATCCTACCACATTATGCAGAGTTGGTAAGTTCATTGTATCCCTTCTGTATGTGCATTAAGATCTTCAGAAAGATCCTGTAGAGCCTCATTTCTGGACCACACTTAATGTAGCATCCTACCATTGCAAGACAATATTTGTTATGGTTAGATTTTTAAGAACAGATGTCTGAGTATTTTCTCTAGTGCTGAGACAATGTTTTGTGCCCAAAGAGAGAGAATGCTGCTCAAAATACAGAATGAAAATTAGGGTTCCTGCTACAAGAAGCTTGCAGTATAAATACACGCTTCAGGGGGGGTTGCTTTTTCTACTGCCTGACTCACTTCAGCATTGTCAGGCTCTTTCAGGGCTGAACTCACTGCAGACCAGGTACTGAGCAATAGAAGTTTTCCACAACAATCCTTCTGTTGTCATTTACTAGGTTACTTTTTACAGTATATGAAGAGGGAGAGTGCTGACCTTTCTCAGGGCACATCAAAAACATGAGAAGCTGTCTGCTATATCAAAGAGAAAAAGATGTACCTCGTCAGTTCTTGAACACTGAACTTCCAGGGTGTATCTGGTTCTTGGAATATAACTTCATATCTATTTTCACGTGCCTGAAGAAAGACACAGAGGTTTTAGATGTATGAGAGTAGCCAGTCCACCAAACTCCCTGAGATTTTATCTGGCTAAGAGATGTATCATATGTACCAGGAGCCAGAAAGAGGAAGATAACCATGACTCTCATCAAGGTGCTAGTCTAAGTCACAGCTAGTTCATTTCCTTCTACATCAAGGGATTTGGGCCTCTCAGCAAAACTTGCCTCAGCACTGGCCCCCATCCCTGTCCCCCACAGCAATGCCTTCCTGGCACTTGAACTCTCTGGAAGTCACAGAGGGCTCAAGAGCCATAAGTTGGCCACGCCAATCTGGAGCTCCTGGGAGTGTGAGGTCAACATCTATCACTCATGCTATTTCCAGCCACTAAGTCTACAAGCCTCAATTGTTTTCAAGGTAAAGCAACATTATTTGTATATGTACATGTATATGTATGTATATTTAAAACAGCTATTGATTGCTTTGGGCTTTGATTTGGGGAAAAGGGGGCAGGGGAATCTGCTGGCATTTTTTACATCTTGTAATTTTACATCTTGTAATTTTTTACATCAGCTTCCTAGTCACCCACAAGCGTTCACAACTTCTGCTACTGGAGTGGCATATCCAGACTCTCTAGTACCATTATTAATTCATGCCTCTTCTGTGCTCCCATATAAGCAATACTTAGGCCCAAATTTCTTAACTGACAAGACCATAACCCAAGAACAGAAGCATGAGTATAACGTTAGCAGACAGGCCACATTATGAAACTGTAGTAAAAATATTGCCATCTCTGACAGAACTCCTCATAATAGCTGCAAATGCTTCTGCAATGACTCGTTATGCTGTATTTTTCACAAGTTATAAACTAAAGTTGTAAGTGATATCTTGATATATTTGTCAACAAATAGTTTGAGAACTGTTCAATTAATGTCACTGCTGGGGAAGGGGATGACAACCTGATCATCAAGAAGTTACAGGGCAAGTTCAAAGACAATCTTTTTAAGCAATTTTGCCTTCACTGAGGTATATAGCTGCCTAGATAAAACAACTACACTGGCACCTCTTCCCCTACTTCATCACAGTATCAGTCCTTAACTATAACTACAGAACTGAGGGCAAATGGAAGTCATTATTTTTATCCATGTTACCAACTGCTTTGGTCAGATCACCTCTTAAATGTCATAGCTGAGCATATAAAAGCAATAAATCAGAGCTTTCACCTACCATCATCACATACGGCTTCATTTCCCAAGCATGGATGTTGGTATTGTCAATAATAACCGGGCTTTTCCCATTCTTCATTGCTTTGCGTGCTGTAATGTAACACATTAAGTAAAGCTAACACGTATTAAATAATAGTCTGAGCCAGGTCTTACCAGCCCCAGAGCGTCCTCTCTCTGCCCACTGCTAGCACACTTGGGCCCCCACCAGACACAGGTTTGTAGCTACCACCCAAGGGTGAGCAGAGGTCAGTGCCCAGCAGGTGCTCTCCTGGAGGAGCTGATGCAGCCGCAGCCTGAGCTCAGTAGTAAGATCTGAACTTCTCGTAGATCATACTTAGCGGTATCACAGCACTGGGCATTTACAACAGTTAAAAGTGATTGCTGTTTGCAAAAGATCCCTGTTATATGATCTCAAAGTGTTTTCTCTTGCTAGAAATTATCTCAAGAGCACAGCCACAAAAGCATGGTACATTTTTTCTCTCTGAAGTAGAGACCTGGGTTGTTTCTATTCTCAAACTTGTAATTGGGTTTGCAGGTTTTCCTCCTGGCTGTCACTAACTCCCCCCGGTAACACCCCCTCCCAAGTCAGGACAGGCATCTAAGAAGTTGCAGTGGGAAGGATGCGGTGCATGGAGCTGTAGCCAGCAGCTGCAGGGCTGGTAGCTGCATGCCACCTGCTGTTACCCAACTTCAGCAGTGCTACCTAATCGTTGCTGGTTTACTCTGTAACATAAAACCTATCAAGCATCAACATCTTTTCATTTATAAATTCCTCTCTTGGAAAAAATAAAATCAGGAGCAATAACTGTATATTTTTTTTAACTAGTACCCCACGAACTGCAGTGTATGACATCACCTTGAGACAATTTATTTTGGGAGCTAAGTTAAAAGACAGATTGAAAAGCAAAACTATTCTGCAAAACCCCTGGATCGAGTGCAGTCACCTCTCTTTTGGTTCCACTTGTGTGCATCCTCCAGGAAGTCAGGCTCAAACAGATAGACACCATTTTCAGTAAAGAAGTCATCGGTACTAAGAACAACAGCACTGGGATAGTCACGTTTCAGCTTCCTGGGGGGAAAAAAAAAATGAAAGAAGGATTAGTGTATGCTAACGCATGCCTTTACCAGAGACCATTAAATCAAGAGCCATATTAACGCTCTCCAGTTATGCACAGTGCTTCATTTGAAAAATCCCAGCTGAAAGGATGTGAAAGTAATGTGAGCCGTAGATGGACACATAGGAGGAAAGGAACGGAGCTTAAAGGCATGGCCTTGATTTCTTTAATTCAGCAGAGAAGTCTACACTGGACTATCAACATACAAGTCTTTAATCATATTAATATATTCAGTTTTCTTTCTGAGTTACCTGAGAAGGTATGGCTGTGCATACAAAAAGAAAACCCCCAAACCTGCTAATCCCAGACTCAAAAAACAATTTGACCATGGGAGTTTTGCTACAGAGATTTTTGAAGATAGCCAGGAGGAATGATTTGTCATTTAGCAAAGATTACCATCAGTTTGTCTTATTCTTTTTTTCTTCTTTTTTTTTTTTTTTTTTTGGGGGGGGGGGGGTCTACAAAGCACATATAGCACTTTTTTTTTTTTAATTTGCAAACAAATATCTGAGTGATTAGTCCATATTTTATTATTCTTTCTGTTTTTCACTTGTCCTGGTTTTACTTCACCCTCCTCTTGTAGATTTGAGTAATTTTTATTTCTTTTCAGCCTTTAAATATGTTTTATAAACAAGTTCGAATTGCCTAGATTGGGAGCCCAAAATGCAACAGATCCATAAACCAGTCCCCTGCGGTCAATGGCCCATGGCAATCCACCTTCCCTTCACACTGACTGTCCCACAGCAACACTCATGCAGAGCCAGGATGCCCGTGGAGGGTGGACGTGTGTCCTGCCGTAAGCTGACCCGCTGCCTCACCAACACTGACTGGCTGGAGGAGGTGGAAGTGCTGGCTTATGTGGTGGCTTGAATATGAAGCATTCCTCTGCCAGTCCTTAGAGAGCATAAAAAATATAATCCTAATGCAAAATTGTGTTGCCATTTGTGTGTAACCCAGACTTACTTGTGTCCATGGACAGAGTTGTCTGTTTTTTTCAATCAAGGGAGTATTTGGGGGTTGGAGGGGGAGTCTCTGCAAGGAGTCAGGGAGAGCCCATGGCATCATCTCACTGCTCTCTGTCTCCCTAAGGCCCAAAACATCACTAGGAAAGAAAGTAAGGCCAATCCAGAAACCCTGTGGCTCTCAGACATGAATGCTGCTGCTCTGCTATCTCACACCACACATGGTCTCCAGTCCCTGGGACTCATTTCAGCTTCCCTGATAAAACGATTCTCTCCACTCCCATAAGCTGCAAAATAACTATTTCTCAATGTCTTATCTAATTGAGCAACAGCAAGAGAAAAGGTGCCTCGAGGTTATCTGCAAAAAAACAGACACACAGATAGAAAACAATTCTGCCCTCTCTAGCTCTGCCCTAACCATTTACTTACCAATTTGATCCGCATCTGCCTGCCAGCAGCAATTCTTCATTAGGATGGCACGTTACATTTAGCTGAAAAAAGGTCAGTTTCTGATTTTGTTCTGCCTCCACTGTAACTTCTATCATCTGCTGATTAATTAATATTATTCTGTGGTAGGAACCGCCCTGGCGAGCAGAGACTGACTGCTGAGAGGCTGGCCAGGGCTGTCTTCCCAGTGCTGGGCTGAAGCCAATAAATTACCTATCATGTCATTATCTTCCAGCTCCAAAGAGATGTTTTATTCAGATAATTACTGCTGGGCAAACAGAGCTAAGAGAAGTCATGTTGCAAACTGTCAGCAAACAGGCAAATTATTTTTGCTTTAATTTTGGGCAAAGAACTCTTCTAATGAAAAGCATGGGAGCACCTACTGCTTATCTGGTTACTCTTGTGCTGATAAACTGGTATATTCAGCTCTCACTGTAACTCAGCACCTCACCTTTCCCACTGCCTTACCCATCTACATCACAATCTCTTCTCTAAAACTCTGACTCTGCTAAAATATGTTACCCATTTAACTACTAATATGCACATAAATTGTACATAATAATAATAAAAGATCTCAAAATCATTTTTTCTTGCTCAATGTTTCATTTAAAAATGTTACCAATCGATGCAAATTTTAAGAATTGTTTTATTAGCATATACCTTACCATATTTTTAACACATATGTGCAGACTCGCATGAGAGCTTTGGCATTAACCCTTTAAGCAATCTAAATGGTATGTGATTATCTGTAAACTCTGTCTACTATCTGCATATTACTTGTAATTCAATAAAATTTGTGCTTCAAAGGAGGAAATATACGGCACAAAAATGTGCTAAGAACACTGAAGTACTGTCACACTTGCCATATTCATACCAAACAAACTCCAACTAACAGCAACATAAGAAAACATTAAGTGGGAAAAATAAGATGTTTTACCTTCTGCTTATCATCTTTTTAACTTTTAGCATTCTAAAACAACCAAGCAGACACTAAAGTTTACGACCATTTTCTGTAATCCCCTGTTGCCCATGAAGCTGACAAAAATCCTGTGTCTTCTGTCCCTTATAATTTCAAAGGGCATCCAAACCTCTTTAGTATGTTCTTTGAGAAATCAGCCTTCTACGATCTACACAGGAGCACAAGTTGGTTTAGAAGAAAGGTTTTACATAATCACATCAGGGTCCTAATCACTGTACACAATAAAATGCCTGTATTTTAGCAAAATATGCACCAGCTATGCAAAATGGGAGGACCTGTGATCAGTGTTACTAATTAATGAATTTTGAGCAGCGCTGTAAAAAGAAAATTACCCACTGCTGTTAGATGAGTAAGTGTCAAGCATTTTAAGGAGGAAAAGGGAAAGGAAATATCTTTACAAGATCAAAGGGTGCACACGAGCTACATTGGCATTTTTTAAAAAGCCACTGAACTTGAAGCACTGCATTGTGATAAGCAGTATCTGTCACAGGTTCCGTATTAATTTGCCTACCTGGGACATTTAATTGCACAGATTTAAAGCTCTTTATCTTGCAGTGGAGACAAAATATGGTACGCTCTGTATCTTGATTAAAAAAAAAGTTTGCTGCCATTTCAGAAAACAGGAAAGGTAAGAAAATTAGAAGAGAAAGGGGGATGTTTCCTCTGCTTGCAATAAATCTCCCCAAACCCTTTTTTCCCCCTCTTCTCCGAGGCAAAGCAGATTTCCACCCTAGATACCATATGTCATTAGACTGGCTGATACAGCTGGGGAATAAAAGCTTTTGGATGTTTCTACTCTTCTTCAGATCTGACATAACAACAGCAAACTTCTCATGTGCCCTGGCAGGGCCTGGGCGCTGATAAAGCCCCCAGAAACACCAGGCTGGGCCGAGGACAAGCGTCGCTCTCTGCCCACACCAATCCCACTGGCAGCCAGGGTAACAAGGACGCTTCTGAAAGACCCAAGGTGTCTTGGGTAGTGCTGGAGTGCAGTCATCTGCTGCCTCACCTGATAAGGCTTAGGATGGCTGCTTTGATTAAAAAAGGAGAGTCTTTCTGTTGGAAATACAGCTGCATTTCTGTTTGACCACAGCAGCATCCTAACAGCTGCCTCAGTGAACAGACAGGTGGTTTTAGAGTCTTCCACGTTATTCATCTGAAGATCTGTTCCCATGATTTATACAGTTTTTGAAGTCCACTTCTTTTCTGAAGAGCACTTTCAGTGCTTTCAATCATTTCAGATTTTAACAGTATATATAGACATCAAAATAATTATTTGGGATTTCAACTAGCTGGATACATTAGAGTACTTGGGAGAAGTCTCCATGATCACTAGTAATATCATTGGCAATAAAAAAAAAATCATAATTGTATTTCATAGGCTGTCATGTTCTCCCTTCAGAAAATCTGAAAACAAATGAATTTCTGATGCTGATCTCAGTAAGCAGACTGGAAGGACCGTTCTCAGCGCTCCGAAGCTAACAGAACTGTATGTCAGGCAGATTGCAGAGCTGCTAAATTCTCAAGCTACTTCCAAAGCAATGGAGATCAGAACACGTATGTACTGACACCACATGCAACCGCTCACTCTGGTTGCTCTTCCTAACACAGAGCATTCCCGTGGCATTTAAAAGCCTCTAGTTTCAGCAGAAAATCAGAACTAGGAGAACATGAACAGAACTACAAGCACAAGTTCAGTACTATCAGTTGCCTGCTGTGTTTTAACAACTTCTAGTGCCCCGAGGACTTTGCCCCTGCCAGCCGATCGCTGTGCAGTTGGCAGAGCACGAAGAACATGCCTTTGTGTCTCACCCGCTGGGGTCAGAGCAGCGGCTGTATTTTGTAACGACTCAGGCTGCGAGTCGTACTCGATAAACACATTCAGGAGAATCACCTGAAGCAGTTTTATACAAAGGTAAATGTTTACAATGTGTTGCCACCTGGAAGCAGGAGCTGCAGAGAGCTAAAGTCCATGAAGCCTGTCAGAGCTGCAGTGGGGTCAGGGTGCTGGTAACAGCGGCAGGGCTGGGCCAGGGCTGGAGGTGCTGGGAGGAACTGGGCAAGAGCAGCAGAGAGAGCTGGAGCAGGTGCAGACTGGGCTAACCAGCAATGTCTCAGTGCCAGCGCATTTTCTTCCTTTCCATCCCAGAAGATTGCTTTCCCTGTGCTTCATAAGGGCACACAAGAATGAACTCATTCCAAGTGATAAATCCACAGCAGTGGCTGCAAACTTACATGTGTGATCATGCCCAGCCCAGCGCTTGAGCAAAACTGCTAGATAGAGGGTTACGTGTTACACGAGTTGTGCATCACTGCAGTATATTGTAGAAGAGCTGGAAATACAGCTACCGTGCAACAGTCTGTTGGGGAAGCAGGGATGAGCTTGTAGGCAGCTCACTTGGTTTTTTGAGACATTTTTGGAAGTTATACCTGCTCCTGCACCTCAGATAACCGTTTTCTTAGCAGTTGGCCCAGGTCCGATTACAAAATCTGTACAGTGAAGTCAAGAGGAATGCATTCAGGAGGAGGGTGTTACACACACACACCTGATGGAGACTATTGGAGATGCAACTCCCAGCTATCCCTCTTCTCCTACGTGCTTTTGCTGGTGGTAAATGGTTGGAGGGAGATGGTTAGGGTCACCTAAAATATGTGGTTCAGGGAAGTATATTCTCAACAGTGAAGGGATTGGCCAGGCCTGGAGCTTGGTAGTGAGCAGACCAACTCCTCGTTCTGCCTTGACTACACAGTGCATCACAGGTGGATCCTTCACTGAAACCAAAAACTAGACCTGAACCAATCCATACCAATATTGCGCTGCTCTGAGATGGGGGAGCAACTGCAATGGGGAAATCATTTTAACATAGATGCCATAACTAAATCTTACAAAGCTGTGTCCAAACTGTGCTGGGTGACACTGAAAGGTCAGGGAAATGAGTCATGGATCCAAGGTTGTTCCTGGGATTGTGTGATGAGCTGAAAAGGGGCCTTTCTGCTGGAGTTATCAGCAAGTTGCCATGTCCCAGTGACACGGGACATTCACGGTTCATGACACTGCTGAACACCAAAAAGATGTGCAAGTTGTAAGAGAAATACTGGCTGATAAGAAGAATGAATGAATGGAGATGAGTGTGAAAGCACCAGAAGAAACAACAAAGCAAAGGCTAAAACAAGGGCACACACTGACAAGCAAGAACATCATTAACAGCAATAAAACTGGGAAAGATGCTGTTTGCACACCCCCCCAAAGGCCAGCACCCAGCACAATGACTTGCTACTGGAAGACCCACGCTCTGAGAGCAGGGGGACATCCAGCCAGGTCACACCAGCCCACACACCTTTCTTCTTCCTCTCCTTCTAACAGGGAGGGGAGGCTGCAGCTGAAAAGACACCCAAATGGGAAAATTAAAATAGCATGCAAAAAACCTTGGCTAAGATTCACAGAACACTAAGGAAGCAAAATTCAGAGGCAAAAAGATGGCAGCATAGAAACTGCTGGCTGTGAGATGGCATAGCAGACCTGACCAAAACCCACTGTCACCACCAGTCAAGAGGAACCCAGAACAGAAAGTAAGAATGGGAGAGCTAAAGGTCCCTGTCCTCTCTGATTGTGGGCAGACCACCTGTGCACACACTTCTCGGTGCTTGCTAGTGTTTGGCTGGCATAGTGTGGGTGAATAGAATCTGAGAGGATGAATTTGAATGGGTAAAAGGAGCTAACCAAGGGATTTTGCAACTAAATATCTTCCTCCTGCAGTAGGATCTTGCACTGAGCTTTGCTGCACTAATTTTCTGCAAACACAGCTCTGCTAAGGAGCACACTGCGTTTACAAACACCAAAAGGTACACAATGTGGAAAAAGCAAATCTCTGATTTTTTTTGGCATAATCCTTTCATAGTCTGGACAGAGTTAATGGAGAAATACTAAATGCTATTTTTATAGCTGCCCTTTGATCTGTGTCCTGCTAAACAGCCAAATGCAAGGCTACAATTAACAGAGGCTAAAATCAGAACGAGTTACTCAAACATTCATCTCACAGGAGACTAAAACAATACTTACAACTGATTCTGTAAATCTATGGTTAATAATTAATCTTGTGTTTTGATCTTAAAAAGAAAAAGAAAAAACAAAGAGGTGACTTGGTTAGTTGCACTGTCTGACAATACAGCCCCAAATCGCTACATTCTTCTTGTACTGTGAGAAGACCCAAACCCCTCTGAAGGAGAAGGGGCCTGCACAGCACCTGGCCATTCGTTAAAGAACTTGGTCTTGTTGAAGCCCAGTGTGATAGGAAGGACTGTGCTGAGAAGAGGAAACTGTAACTGTTAACGCTGCTATCACACAGCTTCCCGCTGTCACCTGCGACAGCGGAGCCTTTCCTGTGGCAGCCCGTGGTCCCAGCACGGGTTCCTCACCCCAGCAGACGGTCCATGTCCCTCTTTGGTGGAGAGTGGGTGGCACTGGGAGCTGGGAGGTACCACACCGTGAGATTTTGTGATGCCAGATTACGGCTACGCTGTATCACACGGACTGTGGGGCTGTCTCCCAGCCCTCCCCTCCGGGTTTTCACACCTATTTTTACTCTGTCTTGGAGCTGCTGGAGAGTGGACTGGTTTCCCCTGCCCATTTCATACACGGCTACAGCTCTGACCAGGAGTGTCGGGACACCATGAAAACACAAGTCAGAGCTGTCAGTTTTCACAGTCCGAGAGGAAGTGCTTTACCGCGTTTGTGATTAACCACCCAAAAAAAGTGCCAGTCTGGTGCTTTTTAGAGTAGAAACAACAA
>NW_010292103.1:0-485 GCF_000700745.2 Antrostomus carolinensis
CCAAAATCCCACAAACTCCCCCCAAAATCCACTAATTCACCCCAAAATCCTGCAAACTTGCCACAAAATCCCACAAACCCACCCAAAAATCCCCCCAAATCTCACAAGCTCACCCCAAAATCCCACAAATTCCCCCTCAAATTCAATAATCCACCCTAAAATCTCACAAATTTGCCCCTAAATCTCCCCAAATCCCATGAAATCCCCCAAATTCCCCCCCAAAATCCCACAAACTCCCCCCAAATCCAATAATCCACCCCTAAATCCCACAAATTTGCCCCCAAATCCCATAAAATCCCACAAACTCACCCCAAAATCCAATAATCCACCCCAAAATCCAATAATCCACCCCAAAATCCCACAAACTCGCCCCAAAATCCAATAATCAACATCTCACAAATTCACCCCACAATCCAATAATTCACCCCAAATTCCCACAAATTTACCCCCAAATCCCACAAACTCGCCCCAAAATCCAATAATCC
>NW_010292103.1:622-898 GCF_000700745.2 Antrostomus carolinensis
CCCCCCCACAACCCAATAAGTCGCCCCAAAATCCCCCAAACCCTCCCCAAAATCCCACAAACTCGCCCCAAAATCACACAACCTTGCCCCTAAATCCCCCAAATTCACCCCAAATCTCCCAAACTCACCCAAAAATCCCCCAAATTCACACAAACTGCCCCCAAACTCCCCTCAAAATCCCCCCACAATCCAATAATCCACCCCGAAATCACCCAAACTCCCCCCAGATCTTCCAAACCCACCCAAAAATCCCCCAAACTCACCCCAAAATCCAAT
>NW_010292104.1:0-14964 GCF_000700745.2 Antrostomus carolinensis
CTCCTTGTCTTTATCTCAACCCACAAGCTTTCTCATTCCTGTTCGTTTTTCTTTTCCACCCCATCCCTTGGAGGCAGGGGGACTTTGGCTGTTGGCCAAGACAAACCCAGCAAAGCTGGTTGGTCTACTGCTGCTTCAGAGAATTTTCAGTAAAATGACTTCAGCAACTGTGAACTCAAATAGCGTACTACAGAGAGTGATAATTAGTTCAATTGTTATATCTAACCTGGAGAGCTACATCTGAAGAAGTACAATGGTTTATCCTACTGAGAAACACTCTCCATTTCTGAAAGCAAATGTAATTCTTTTCTGCCAGGGCTGGGCAATGCACATTACAGATTTGAGGCCACATATTAAGACAGCACTGTGAGATGAAAAAACTCCACCCAAATTTCCTATTGAGTGAAATAGTTCTATTACCATAGATTAAGTGTGATGTGCTGAGTACTTAAAAACTCTTCTGTAAAAATCTATAGAGTCAGCCTGTGGGTACAAATAAATTATTACTCCATCAAATGTTTTTTGTAATAGGATGCCACTTTGCCAGAGAGGCCCATGGATTTGATACAGATTTTTTAAATTATTTTTTTCTCTTCTAATAGAAGTCAGCCCCAATGCATATTGTCAAGCACTTCAGGAGAGACGAATAAACTAGCTGGAAACATGCCATGCATATGTTCTGATTAGAAGGAAATATGATGCTACTAGACAACATTCTTGGGTTCCAGAAGACTAACTTCTGGTAACTGTTCTTTCACAGTCTGGCAGGCACCTTCACAAATGAATCCAGAATGGTTGTTCACAGTAATTTGCTTCCATTACCATTCTTTGTAATTTAATTGCAAAGGGAACAGTTTTACTGTAATAAGATGCAAGGTTCCTCAGCCTTGCTGCCCTAGGAGGCTGAAAAGGTAAAATAAATAATGATTTTTAAAATCCCTTTTAGCAACAATGCTACAACTAACCTATAGATCAAGTTTAACTCTTCATATAATAATATCTTTTATTACTTAGAACCACATAGTTGTTGAGCTTGGAAGGGACCTCTGTAGATTGTTAAGTCCAACCCCCTGCCCAAGCAGGGTCAGCTACAGCAGGTCACCCAGGACTGTGTCCAGCTGAGTTCTGAGTATTTTCAAGTATGGAGACTCCACAGCCTCTCTTGGCAGCCTGTTCCGGTGTTCAATCAGCCTTGCAGTAAAAAATTTTCATCTTATATTTAAATGAGTTATCCTCCTCCACCTCCTTCTTCACTGACTTGATGTCTGCACAGTTGCTTCTGTCACATGTTCTCACTCCTCTCTTCAGGATGCTGTTGCACTGCATTTTTTACCCTTTCTTAAATATGGCATCACAAAGGTGCTACCAGTATTGACACTTGGCTCAGATTTGGTCAGTGACAAGTCCACCTTGGAGCCTGCTGGAACTGGCTGTGTCTGACATGGGGGCAGCTTCTGGTACCTTCTCACAGAAGCCACCCCTGCAACCTCCCTGCTACCAAAAACCTTGCCACATAGACCAAATACAGAAAGGAGCAACAACAACAACAAAATCTTTCAGCAAAGTATGGATGCCCAATCAGGCACATCACTAGAGCTAAAGAGACAGGCAATAGACAATCTGGCAGTAAAAATTACAAATTAAAACTACCCTGGCTTGGGTTGTTTTTTTTTTTTAACAACTTTGAAGTGACAAGTCAAACATATGCTGTGTCAGAAATATATGTACTGTGGATGAAGGGCTTTTTTTGGATCCAGTCCTATGCTCCTTCAAAGTAATTTTATTGTCATAATTGACTGTGATATTTTTTTAAAAATAAAACAAAACCACAAGCTACTCCCTGTAAACGTCTATCCTTTCTCTGCCTTTCTCTCTTAAAAAAATGAAACACAACAATACCCCTCCCCAAAAAAACCCTACCGCCCCCCCCCACATACAACTTTTATCTACACCTATTCAGTCAGGGCCTTTTCCAGTTAATATTTTCCTACTAAAAATCTTTCTTGGACATGTTCATACCATCTATTTTAACATCCTTGTTTGGCAGATTTCATACCATATGCTAAAGTAATTCACCTTTCGTTCTTTATGCATCTTACCAATTAATCAGTCTTCTAGCATCTGCACTGATGAAACATCTGAAATGCAGTAGCCTTCAGTACTGTACTGTTATTTTAGAGCTGTAGAATAACTTAAGCAAGTATTATATGTTTTGGAAATGGTACTGTAGGTGGATATGGAACTGAAGTTGGACCTGCCTCACTTATAGTACTGGAAATTCAATCCTGTTCCTGGATGAGTATAAATGAACCTTCTACTTAGTTTCCAAGACTGGCCATCGATCTGCTGTACAGCACACCTACAGAATAGCATCTTCTTTCATAATTTCAGCAGTTTTTGTTTCAACTTTCCATATACTGGGAATCTGCTTCTTTTCCAGTGAACAAATGGCTGAAGGTAAATCTTAAATACAGCCTCCAAAATTGGCCTTCCCTTCTTCTATTGCTAGTTATCAGTATACCAGAGGTTATTAAATGACTCCACAAATCTCTGAAGATATATTTGCAACAAAATTTATACACCAATTCTCCTGTGTGACTTCTTTATGAATTTTACACTTTGATTGTACATGCTTATAAAGTGCTGACAGCATAGATTTTAGGTTACTTAATAGACCTACTGTTCCTGGGGAACAGGGGAAGATCTCTGCTATAATACATTCTCCCTCCTCAGGCAATCTAATTTTGCTTTTGCTTTTTAAACCATGTTCACCTCCCAGTTGATTATACTGCACTTTTATTAAGTTACATGTTAAAAAACAAACAATAAAACAAACAAAAACCCAAAAAACGTCCTTCATTCGCTTTGCTTCTTCAGATTTTATTCTTAGCAGATGTACTTTGAGAATTTAGGTGACTGTCCTGTCTGCTTGCTTCAGTTCCTTTGGGACCATAACTATGTTGTGAAACAATTTCTTTCTAGCCTGTGTGCCAGCTCTCAGCCTGACAAAATTTAGAACAGTAGAGATACTGTTTAATTAAACTCCATTTTCCAAAATATGGTTCATAATGAAAATACTGACAGGCACTTAAATATAGTGACATTAGCCAATAAAATGCTGAAGTATACTCATTTTAAAATATTCAATTAAACATGACCTGCTGTTAGCTAATTCATGGTTCCTAGAAAATCTAATTATGTCGATTAATGATTATGTTAAATTCTGAGTTTTACTTGCATACAGCACTTAACACCCCCTCCACATACCCTGCCCCGTCTCCCCTGAAATGGATAGATTATTACGAAGCTCCAGAAGACTCAGTTACCTGGAATCCTAATTCTGTGGAAGTTGGAACTGAAAAGAATACATAAACAGCCACTGAATCCCATGAGATGGATACAAATCAAATATTGAACAGCACCCCCCCACACACACACACACACTTAGCTCTTTTAGATGCATTAATACCTTGGAAAATCTGGAAGCAAAAGGGATTTAAGAATACCTATACACTGCTTTGTAACACATATTAGATTTAGATTCCCAAATCTCATTTTTCAAAGATGATTTAAGAGGCCAAATAGCATATAGTCTCTATGCAGATCTTTCTTATTTACTGTCACAGAGCCACCTGAAAGGAAGAAAGGAAAGAGAAAAATAAAAATAAAAAAATGTTAGTTTCTTCCACTAGTGAGAAACTCTTCCTTCCCTCTTCATATGTGAAGCAGTCTGTTCAGGCACCTGATGCACCTTCAGAGACAGAGGCAGGAGAAGTGCGTGGTTAGTGCCACTACCACCTTGCTACTTAGGCCTGTGGTATTCTACAACTTGCAGTGCAACTTGCAACCCTTTCCATGGTTTGGCCATTTTTAACCTTACTCTTCAGGTTAAATGCCATCATTTTTGCTTGCAAAGGTCAAGGGGCGAAAGGAAAGAGGTGTAAGAGCAGCTTTTTGGTGTTCTCGTTTGGTGCTTCCTTTGGAATATTGGCTGTTCTTCCAGTACCAGTTAAGATAAAGTAAGGAATTACTAACAGCTGGTCCAAAAATGCTTGAGTCAGTATTTTGGAAAAAACTAGCCTATTCCTTTTCCTTATAGTGAGCAAAATCAGAAAAGTTTTACAATTCAGAAAATATGCAGTTAGAAAATAAAATAGTATAACATTTTAAGGAGAGGAAAGTCAATTTGACTGGAGTTAAAAAAAAAAAATACAAACAAAAAGGATTCATACACAGCTGTCTCCCCACCCATTGTGTACTGTCAGGGCATGTCCTTACTCCCAGGCTTTCTCTGCTCTAGCAACCTTTGTGTAGTCCTCTTGAGGTCCAAGGATTTTTTCACTCTGGGCTCCTCTGACTTGACTATTTACTCCCTGATCAACTCAGCATCTTCTTTTTTTTGTTTCATGATACTAACTCTTTGCTCTGACTATTTTATTCTCCTGCTTGATTCAGCAAAACGTTTCTCACCCTGAGAGAACCTAGTTGGTTCCAAGGGAATGTGCAATTTTCCCCTTGCCTATATAGGATGAACTGGCCAGTTGTGCTTTTTACTTATTATACAAATATATCCCTATGACCCTAAATAAATAAAGAAAGAAATACTAAAAAAAAAAAGACGATATCTATCCATCACAACTTCTAATGTAAAGCTATCTTTTAATACAAAACCTTAATGACAGTAATAAATATAGTCACCTACAGTAGTACTTATGAGCAGCCTAAAACACTCTTCCCCTCCCTCCTGTCTGTCACTCAGAACCCTCCAAGCTAGGCACTGAAATGACAAGTGGCCCAAAAGCTACTCTTGATAAGCCTTATTTTATTAATATTTTCAGGCATGAATCCTTTCTCAGAAAGGTGATAAAAGTGGAGCAAAGATAACTAATACCTACACTACCTAAAGACATTTTTCATCTGGAGAAACCACTTGATCAAACATTTTTTTTTTAAACTGTACAAGAAACAGAAATAATTTTATGACCTAGTCAGAATAAAAGTGAAACTCTTGCTTGTTAACTGTTTTCAAAATTCCAGAAGTTTTTTCCCCCCTGTAGTGAACAGGCACTGAGAAATACCTAAACAGGACTAATAGATGTAGGGATTTAGATTTAAATCTCTCCAGTATTTCTTAATAGTTTATTTTTATGGACTCAATTCCAATTTTCAGTTACACTTTACCCAGTGCAACTGTATCATTTAAGAATACAGCAGAATTCTTTTTAAAACTCTGATTTTACCTTTAGCCTGCAGATAGGTTTCCATCATATAAGCACACTGCAGAAGTATTTTTTTCTGAGAGAAATTGAACAGTACCATGTTGGGGAGCACAAAAAGTGCAATGGTTAGAACAGACATAAGGAGGGCAAGGATTAGATGGTCCTGCCTGATGATTAAGAGTGAGAAGAAACCGAAGTGTCAAAAGCTAACACACAGGATCACAGTGGCAAGCTAGAATCAGATGGGATCACAAGTGTGAAGCATTTATCAGACAGAAAATGACTGTTCTAAAGAGGCTTATTGCTCAAATACAAATATGGTCACACCTGCAACCTCTGTGATAGGTACACTCAGAATAAGCACTAAGATGCCCTGTGTGAAGCTGAGGATATAATGCTTCTGACAGCATCATCTCTGTTAAGACTCCCATGTTGAGCTTCCAACATGGCTGCAAGAAAAAACATCTCTGCCACCTTTGGGTCACAATTTCATAATCTCTCACATTATTTAAATTACATTTTGATTATTAAGAGCTCTACAATATGTTTAAGATACTAAATTTACACAGAAATTACACAGGACCGATGTGCTCATAGGCTTTCCCATTCTGCCCAGCGGATAGTTGCATTAGTTTTAGACTTTCAAGTACATAGGCTTTCCCCCCTGGCAGATTACAACAGTCTTGTAGAAGGTACACAACTATTTATTAGTAAAGATTTCCCTGTTAAGTTTTACTTGATTTTGGCACAAAGTGATGGCTTGGTTTTTTATGTATAAAAATGTGAGGATAAAAAACTATTATTTTTTATGAAACTTCATGATAGATGAGAATTCTGACAGAATTCCATCTAAATTGGTGGTAGGCAATAAAAATTACTAATAAATAAATTACTACGCAGTAATTACTGTGTCTGAGACTTTCTCTGTCTCTACTTAAAACTGGAAAATTTTCCTATTGTCATAAGAAGGAGCATATCCAGATGCAGTTATTTATTATTCCCCGGTGCTAAAAGGGCTTCATTTACTGTTTGGAATATTCATTAATTATTCCAATATATTGTTTCACTTTCACATCACACTTTTCTTTGCAAGGACAATTTAACCCTGTATGACTTTAAAGTCTGCATGATTGGTTATATTTATTGCATCATAGCACTGACAAATACATTCAGTTTACAAAAGTGGAACACAAAATATTTCTGTTTCAGCTAACATGTTCTTTTTCAAAACTGAGTTTCCATATGAAACAAGACTGAGGTGATTGTGCCCTGTCTTCGCCTATCACAGATGACAGCTACTTTTGAACTCATTGGTCAATCTCAACAAGAATTGACAGAAGAATAGGAATCTCAGAAACATGAAGTGCCTATCTTGTTTATGAAAACTGGCAGCTGAATGAAATGGAGAGACCTAAATTAATTTTACAGGCTGGATAAGGCAAGTACAATTCAGTGTCTAAAGCCGGTCACATTGAAAAGTCATTCTGTGAATTAGCTGCCAGTTGGCTATTCAGCACAGGGACACATCCAAACAAGTCACAGCACACGGCAGCTTTTACCCAGCAAAATATATAGGCTACATAAGAAGAGACATCAAAATACCATGAAAAAGATGGCTTAGCAGACATTGCCTATGAGTAAAAAAGTCAGACATTTTAGTTTAACTGCTTCTGGAAATATTTTTCCCTCCCTTCCTACCCCTACCAGCATTTCCTTCCCCCATTCAGCAGTCAAAGTTCTGAGAACAGAATTAGCTCCTTTTGTGATAATTTCTATGCATTATCTTTATATATTTATATGTGGTATACACTGTAGATCATAGGAGGAAAAAAAAAAAAGATTTCTCTTTTATTCTTGTCACTGTTCTCAGCTGCATCTCTGTCTTTTCACAGTGCAGACCTGTTGACCAAAAAGACATTATTTCCGTAATCGCATAATGGAGTAGAACTGGCATGAATCAGACAGTACACATAACCTTTGCCAGCAATGATACCATAGGATAGGAATTAATATGATTTTATTATAGAGTACTCTTCCAATGGAATATTTGACTTGAATTTCATAATGGAGCTTTAATAAGTTTCCATTTTTAGACTAATAGCTGTGCACTTAGAGACACTCAAAAATGATTTATGCTTTTTGTATTGAGGGGGTATGGATTCGTGCTTACTATGCCTGTGATAGAAAGATGGGCTCCTCGGAGTAGAGATCACAATATAAGAATAAATGAAATAATTGGTTCAGCAAGGAACCATCAATGGCAGTGAGACTGCCCGAGAGCCGAGGGGTGAGGAGGTGTGCTGGACCGGAGACCCGTCTGCAGCCCATGGATGTCCCCATGCCTGAGCCGGGAGCTGAGCCCGAAGAGGTCTGTGACTCCATGGGAACCCTGCATTGGAACACTTTGTTCATGGACTCTTGCAGCCCACAGGAGGGACTTCATGCCGTGAAGAGCGGCAGAGGTGAAATGACTGCAATCCCCAGTTCCCTGCCCCCTGTTGTACTGGAGGGGAGAAGGTAGAGAAATCAGGAGCAAAGTAATTTGAGCCCAGAAAGAAAGGAAGGGTGGGGGGAAGGTGTTGTAAGATATGGTTGTTATGTCTCACTATCCTATGATTGATTGGTAATGAATTAAATTGATTTTTCTTTCCCAAGTTGAGTCTGTTTTGCCTGTGACCATAATTGGTGAGTGAGGCCTCCCTGTCCTCATTTCAACGCACGAGCCCTTTGTTGAGTTTTTCTCCCCATCTCACTGGCTGGGGGGGGGGACTGCAGGACCACATGGTCTTAGCTGTGGGTGAAACCACCACACAAGGTCTAACACACTGACTGTAATTTTAAAGCCAATTTTAAGTAGTCTAGCCTGTAAGAATCCCAGACATGCAGCAGAAACAGCACTGGTTCTGTGAAGAAAAACTTTTCATGAATAGCAGAAATTAATGGAGAAGTTCAGAGGTAACTAGGCTTAATTGTGTTGAACACCTCTATGGATGTTCTGATGCTTGATAAGAAGCAGAGTCCTGCAGGATTTCTGCCAGTGGGATATTAATGTAGTCTCTCTTTGCTCTCACTGCCTATTTTCATGAAATATCTATGAAAATGACATCTTTGAGACCTGTAGCTTTCTTTTAAATTTGCTTGAAAGTGCATGGTGGGTTCACGTGGTTAGTCTGGAAGAAAAAGAGATGGATGAGGAATCATCAGTATGTAATATGTGCTATTACATAAGCCTCACACCTTTAAGAAACCACACTAAAACAACTTAATATTGACATTTGAAGGTAATAATGATACATACCTCTTTACTAAACTGAGATACAGTATACCTTACTATGTCCTCTAAGTACAGCAATTCAAGGGATGATCTCCCAAAGAACACCCAATGTCCAGTCCTGAATATGCCCTCAGATTCAGTTTTGCGACAACAGTTATAAAATGTCTTTTGAAAATTATCCAATAAATGTTCAGCTAAAACTGAAAATAATCAGGAGGAATATAATCACATGGTTTCTGTTGGTCTTAAAAATAAGTTATGGTGACACATCCCTTCTCCCTCCTCCGAATCAGAGCATTTCTTCTTCTTAAGTGAATCTGTCTCTTTAGTAGAAGGACTGTTAGGAAGTACAAACTTATCATAAATCTGCTGCAAAAGGGCTCAGTTCATTAACATACTGGTTACTTTTAAGCCCAACCTTTTAAAGGATTTTCTGAGTAAGAACGGGCCTGAATGCACAATTATACTTAAGCACATGCTCATACACTTCGCTGACTTCAGCTTTGAATGCAATGCTGTAAGGGAATGAAGTTCAGAAAGAAAAAAGACTGTCTGTTTGCAAAACTGAAAGTTTAGCCCATCTGAATACTGATATTATTAACCCTGAAAAGCTGTTTGACATAAGTACTGATCTAATCATGTTATATATGTGTATATGTTATATGTGTGTGTGTGTGTGTGTATATATATATATATACATATATATATAAACACAGATACTATGACCATACAGTCAGAACTGGAAGAGATACCAGAAGCTTTGAAATGTAAGAATAGAAAAGGTAGCTTGATTCAAGTTCTACAGATACACCAAAATAGATACGTGGGATATCATTATGAAACAAAGTGATCAAGCTACTGTCTGAAAATGTCACACACAACAAAAATAAATCTGCTCCGCAATTAACTATATTTAGATGAATTATGTAAAATCATAAGCCAAATGCTAAGTAGTCCTTTATAGTATCTTGAGCTGAGATTATTTATATCTCATTAAGAATTTTATGGTAAATGTGTGTGTGTATGTGTTGGGGTTTTTTTATTCTTTAATCAGCCTGGTGAAATAAAGTACTATGAAGGTCTTACAGGGCCTTCAAGGCCAGAAAAGTCAAGCATATACATTCATCATAACATTTCTGCATATAGTTTCACACTTTCAATCTATTCACTAAAACATTTCACTGCCAAAGGGTTGCAATCCTTTGTAAGTGAGATTTCACAATCCATCTATTCTACACTTACTCAGCTGCCCTATTATGAAATAATTGGTCAAGAAAAATCAGTGAGTCACAGAAGAATCAGGATAGGCACAAGTTATGTTGTAAGTAACTGTTAATGCTGTACTTTTAAATGGTGGCAAAAAGTGCTGATTAGTGGGATTTGCTGACATTGTCCAAGTTTTTCATCTGTGCTTAGCATTCGTTCTTGCAATAGATTGCATTCTTATGATGTACTGATTGCAGCAGGAAAGAATAACTCATTGTCTACATATCAGTATTTTCCTCAACAAACCCTTCCTCTGCTCAAACCCCCCCCAAAAAAAACAACAGTAGAACAGTCTGATGTCCCCCTGATCTGTAGACTAAGCAGCTCACTCTTTGTGAAGTATGTTGACGTTGAAATCAGCCACTGGTTAAGATTAAGAAAAGAGCTTTGGCCAAATACACACCTCCTCTTCAGGAGTTCCACTGACAGCAATATTTCCTAGGCATCTTGATCATCTTCATGGACTTGAAGAATGGTGTTCATTTCACTAAATCTAATGCCTGTGTTCTAGACATTTGCATCTGAGCGGAGTCCCACTTCCCTTCCTTGCCAGGGGAGTACAGTAAATATTTTTAGGGTTCAATTTGTTTAATTTCCTGCTTTAGGATGTGGAGAATCATGTCCTAAATTGCACAGATGAGAACACCCGTGACAACTAAAGTTTACAGTGACTAACTCATACTGTAGAGATATACCATACAGAAATTACATTTGTGAAATAAATCACTGTCTAGACATTTGAAAGGATGCAATGTTTATGATGAAGACAAAGCAGAAGGAGGTAGGGCTGGTAATTTTCTTCTATTTTCCATCAATTCCCTTTGGCTTTTTAGGTGCCTACTCTCAGCAAAATATTCCTGATTCCAGCTGAATGCTCAGACCTCATCTGCAGGTATAAGATGGGAAATGAAATTCAGGGAAAGAAAAGAGTTCAGACAGAAAAGTACTCAGACTCCAAAAGCTTGCTGTTAGAAAACATCTTTACAGCCTATATGTTTTTTGGACTCTTTTCAGATTCCATTAGCTCTCCCCATTGCCAAACTCCAAGGAGACACAGTGATATGGCTTATTCCTCTAGAACTAAGCAGAGTGCTACTTTTCCTGAATTTACAAGCTTAATTTAAATATTTTTATCTAGGTTTTTGAGTTGGAACTTGATTTTCTGTCACTAAGTTAATCCTCCTAATCCTTTTACTAGAAAATTATTGTTCACATTGGCTTGCCAAATAAGGAAACAAAGATTTTTCTAGTGAGTATCACAAAAACTGCTTTTTACATCCTGCTAGCTATCTACAGAATTTCCGGCTATTAAGCAAATATGTAACTAGTAACTTTACCAAGGAAGGAGTTGTACACTTACTGAAAAATTAATTAAAATATACTATGATGAGACAATTATTGCTCCCATTTCTTTCCTCCCAGGTTCATTATTATATTCTAACAGCTCAGAAACTTGATAGTGAATATTTTGTTCAACTCACAATTTCTTTTCAGACCTATTAAACTGGATGTTTATGACAAAATATACTTTTCTTCTGGCTCAACTTTTTATAGAAGAATGTAGATAAGGAGAAGAGAGAAAAAAAAAATCACTTGTGAATTTTCACAAATGCATAAGAACAAAGAAAAATCTTTCAGAGTATGCCCATCTGAACTAAAAATGAAATAAAGTCATCTTGCTAAACAAGTAGAACAACATTTATCTGGTCTCCAGAAAATCCTATTTTAAGTTTTTGAATGAGGCAGACCAAGCATGTCAATCCGTATATCGCATATCCTAGTTATTTTCATTTGAAGTATATTTTCAGTTGTTTGAAGTTAAGGAGTAGCACTCTACCTTTTCTCCTCCTGCTGTTCTACTTTGCATAAATGAGAAACAAAAAGCTACTGCAGTTCAGTACAAAGGTTAAGACATACACAGGATGCAAGAGATATTATTCCAAGTCTCTTCCCCACTGAAAGCCTGAAAGAACTGCAGATACAGCAGCAAACACCTTTCAAAGGATAACAGCTATCTCAGCTGGGAGTGGGAGGCAAGTGCCACTGGATCCCAAATCCAGCAGTGATTTGCACATGCTGCACCCTCCAGCAATTCATTCAAGCTTTTGCCACATTACTTCACTTGTGAAACAAGTAGACCATTTATTTAATTGTCACTGTAGAGGCAGATTAAAAAAAAAATCTAATCTTGCCTCTGTTGATGGAAGCTTTACTTGAACAAAACATTGTCAGTCCTTAAGGCAATCCACTGTATGAGATTCATGCAAGTAGGAGATACAAAACGCCGGGCATTTTTACCTCTTAATTATTCTATTGTATGGCAAGGTCTGTCCTAACATACTGCTGGAGATGTCAACCCTTAAACTCACGGATTTGAGATAGCCCTCCCACTCATTTGCACTTTGACTTTTTGGTTCATTTACTAGAGAAATCCCTTGATAATAAAGCTATTGTTTATGAGTGTCTCTAATTTAAGACATCTTTCTTTAAAAACTCAGATTTAGTCATATAGGAACTTCCATACAGTATTGTATAGTATAGTATACAGTGAAGTATAGTGTATATATATTGTACAATGTAGTACAGTGAAATGCCAATACTAAAGAAATAAAGGATTCTGATGTATTTTAAAAACAGAAGCTTCAACAACTATTATCTCCTGAAGAAGATTTTTCATCAGTATGTTGAGAAACCTGATTTAATTCAGGACTGCAAAAAGCTCTGATTTTAAGAATGATTCAAAATAATGTAGAAGGACATTTACTTAATTGCACATCCATTTATATTCTTTCCAATCTTTTTTCAAGCATGCTGCTCCCATGAGATATTTCCCAGATTGTCGGTGTCTCAAAGGTTTCTGCCATCAACCCCACTCAAAACAAAGTTTTAGAAATGCTACCAGATTTGACTATGTTGAATCACTGTTCAGATTTGAACCACTGAAAATCCGGTTAATTGCTACATAAGCTACTTTGTTTTTCTCAAGAATCAATACTGAATTCCTTGATCTGACTTCCCTCCTATTCAAGTGTTGTGGCAATATTTTCAGAGTACACATTCTCAAGTTAAAAGGTTCATGAAGTGTGAGACACTGTGAGTGTACTCAGTCTAGTCTTCACCACAGACGTAATAATCATTCATACTTTCAATCTGAAACTTGCTAAGCAACAGAAATATCTTGTGATACGCCATTGGGATTCCCTCAACTTTTCAGCTTGACAAGGTATACTCTTCATCTTCAAGGGTACCAGACACGTCAGATTCTCACTGATTTCACTGGCACATGAAATCTACTTTTCTTCTGGCTCAGCTTTTTATAGAAGAATTTGGATAAGGAGAAGGGAGAAAAACAAATCTTCTTGAGAGTTTTCACAAATGCATAAGAACGGAAAGGAAAAAAAAAGTCTTTACCCTCTTAAGGTGCGTGGCTACTTTTCACAGTGCGTCACTTCCTGAAAACTTGTGTTGGCCATGAGAACATTCTGAAAACAATTCTCCAAAGCATGGCTGAAGCAGAGAACTTACCTGACCCTGTAGCTCTTCCTACTTAGTAAACCTGTGCAGTAATCAGCCAGAAATTTAGCATTTAAAAAAAATCAAGCCTACAAGTAAGCAGACAACCTGTGTCGGATCATCTCCTCACAAGCTTGCCTAGCCTACTGCAAATCAACACATAGTGTTTAAAATTCACTTAAAGATGAAATTAGAATATATTTTGGGGAGCAATACAGACAGCTCTTCACACAACAGTTTCCATTTTAGGCAGTGACATAACTTCTGTTATGCAGCAGTCTAGAAAGTCTGAAGGTTTTGGAAGACTATTTTCCTAAGCCACTTTGGGCTGTGAGGTTTGCCAAATAAAGTTAGAATCCAGTAAATCAGTAACAGGCAGGCGTTTCGAGTGGCATTACTTTTGAGTAATAATTTGAAATACCAGTGCAGCCTAGATTTTCAGCTGGTATATCTGACGTAGCTCTGTTTCCTCCATCATTCTTTCCAAGTATAACCAGTGCGCTCAGGAGTTCACATTTCTTCCATGACCAGTGAAGACTGGGGAACAAAAGCTAGATAAAGTTAAGGAGCCTAAAAAGGAGGAAAGTTAGTGTTACTTGTTTAGGGAAAGTTAGTGTTACTTGTTTACCCCTTCTAGATTCAGCAGATCTTGACTATATTTGTTCTGTGGTACTAGCCTTTTCCTGCTGCCAGATAATGGATGTTTTTCTGGAATTCAGGCTGCACTTCAGGTTTGAATCTGTTTATTTCTGTGCGGTATAGGGTTTGTTACAGTCCAAAGTAACTTAATCCACTTTGCAGATTTCTATAGTAAACTGCAGTTTAAATACATTTCTAGCACTGCAGTTTCAGCTAGAAGTTATAAAATGCTAGATATATACTCCTCTAGGATGTCTTAGGTTGGCCTTTGATTGGCATTGTGAATTCAGATTCACGGTTTCTAAAGGGCTATCCATCACATAGACAACAGATTGGGGAGAAAAGGTATCATCGTTTTCCCATGAAATTACACATTTTCTGAAACAGAACTGATGACCCTTATCTGACAACTGTAGGTATATTACACAGAATCTCAGAATCACAGAAGAGTTGAGGTTGGAAAGGACCTCTGGAGGTCATCTGGACCAACCCCCCTGCTCAAGCAGGACCACCTAGAGCAGGTTGCACAGAACCATGTCCAGACAGCTTTTGAATATGACAGAATCAGAGAATCACAGAATGGTCTGGGTTGGAGGGGACCTCAGGAGATCATCTAGTGCAAGCCCCATGCCAAAGCAGGCTCTCTACAACAGGTTGCACAGGAAAGCGCCCAGATGGGTTTTGAACACCTCCAGAGATGGAGACTCCACAACCTCTCTGGGCAGCTTATTCCAGTGCTCCGTCACCCTCACAGTAAATAAGTTTTTCCTTAAGTTTGTATGGAGCTTCCAGTGTTTCAGTTTTTGCCCATTGCCCCTTCTCCTGTCACCAGCCACCATCAAAAAGAGCCTGGCCCAATCCATTTGGCCCCCATATTTCAGGTATTTATAGACATTGATAAGGTCCCCTCTCAGTCTTCTCTTCTCCAGGCTGAAGAGTCCCAGCTCTCTCAGCCTCTCCTTGTAAGGCAGATGCTCCAGGCCCCTCATTGTCTTTGTGGCCCTGTGCTGGACTCTCTCTATAAGATCCCTGTCTCTCTTGAACTGGGGAGCA